>NW_013667415.1:212388-213141 GCF_000517525.1 Limulus polyphemus
TGATACTTCCAATCGGGAGTATCCCCCTTCCCCAGATCACTCAAGGAAAGGTCACAGGATGGGATGGTAATAAGCCATGGTGGAATGAGCTAATCATTGGGGACAGCAATGCCATCCAATGCCAGACCCAATTCAGCCAGTAATTCCCGGATACGAAGGCCAAATGGAGGAATACCAGACTGTCTGTTCTGAAAGAGCATTGCCCACCAAGGAAGAAAAACACAATCCCATGTGGGATGCCGTGGTAAGGATCGAAGCTTAGTAGCATATTGTAAAGAAAGTTGCAAATGACGGAGGTGAAGAGAAGGTTCGTGGAACTCAGTGTACAAACTCTGGACTGGAGAAGTGCAGAAAGCACTGGTGCAGAGCCGAAGCCCCAGATGGTGAATGGGGTCCAGCATCTTCAGGGCCGAGGTCCTGGTGGAAACATAGCCAAAGACCCATAGTCCAATTTGGATTGAATCAAAGCACGATAGATCCTGAGCATAGAACATTGATCTGCTCCCCAAGAGCTGGAAGAGAGACACAGAGGATGTTCAGAGCCCTTGCACACTTGACATGCAGCTGCTTGATGTTTGGAATGAAGCTAAGCTTACGGTCAAAGATAAGCCCCGAGAACTTTGGCTCAGGGACCACATAAATGACTATATCGCCGAGACAGAACTTGGGATCAAGGTGGAAACCCCGTTGGTGGCAAAAATGCATGCAAACGGTTTTAGAAAAAGAGAATTTAAAACCATTTGCAGTGGTCCA
>NW_013667415.1:214063-230408 GCF_000517525.1 Limulus polyphemus
CAGCAGTTACACCCCTCCATGTACCCGCCCATCACACAACCTGTTATTCTGGTACAAGGAAAAGTGCCGGCAGGTTTCAGGAATGTTTCCTGTAAGTAGAAACACGCAGGATGATAGGAGTCAATCAAGGCCTTAATGTCATCGAGATGAGAACGAAAACCTCGACAGTTCCACTGTATCGAAGTGGTCATTTTTATGTATGTTTAGGAGAAGATGGAGGAGAACCCTTAGTTTACGACCACGCTATTTTTCTTTACTAGATGGAGGTCGATCGACCTCCATGGATCCTGCCCTTGAACGAGCGGGTAGATCTCTGTCATCAGAGTGAGAATCCAATGACTGAGGACGTGATCGAATTATCATCCTGCATTTAGGGGCCAAAGAAGGACCCACACGGACGCCAGAACAGTGGGGACAGAGATTGGAGTAGATGTAGATTGGTCAACTCTATTATCCATGGAGGGCAGAAGACCCCGCAAATGTCGTGAAAAAGACTCAGATGAAGGCACGGAAAGGTCCGTCTGCACTCCAATTGTAGCAGTGGAGTGTAGTGCAGAGGCATATGTCCGAAATGTAGGAGGGAACAATAGCTTCCGAGCCTCAGGATAAGAAATGTTATTTAGTGTCTTCAAACGCTGTACCTCTTTCTCCTCCACCCACTTAGGGCAAGACCTAAAGTATGAGTGGTGTGAACCACTACAATTAACACAGTGAGGGTCCATTTTGCACCCGTAGGAGTCATGTTTTCAGTGTCAGCGGTTCGGTCACTCAAAGACATCTTGTCGTGGTTCTGTGACGTGTGCTCGTTGTGGTGGCAAGGACCCCCTATATTCCCAACCCTCTCCGATGATAAATCTTTAGGGCAAATGTCTCCTTTTTTTTCAGAAGGGTTTGCTGGCTCTCCAAAGTCAGTTAAGAAACTACGTTCTGGAGGAATCTTAGTAGAAACTTCCCATCCCAAGCACAGTGAACTTCTCTTGAATTCGAGGCCCATTGGGGATATACCCATTGAGGTTACTCCCCATGCTTCCTTGAATTCCTCACGAGGAGTTATTGTTGAGAGGGATTTGAAATCTATCCCCGAGACGGAGATCCTTGCTGGTTTCTCCAATCAAGGAGTTTCGGCAGTTCGAAGGATCTCCACTCGTCAAGATGGAATTATGGTGCCGACCTCAGTTTTGATTTTGACGTTTTCATCGCCACGTCCACCTGCCGCCATTAAGGCAGGTTATTTGAATTGTAAGGTACGGCTGATAGTGAATGCATGATCAAAAAGCGAGGTACAGGTGTACTGTGTGATGGAGACTGCTGTTCAGAGTCTTCTAGGCGTGATCGTTTACCAATAAGCAGATTTTTAACATTTTTTTTATTTGGAATGGGGGGATCCATAATTAAAGAGAGAGATTCAGTGCCCACTGACCCCACCCGCCATGGAGTCATACGAGGGGACGCACTACAATGTCAAACAAGGACACTGCAGCAATGCCAGGGTTTTGTGAGCACTATACCCACACAAGTATCAGACACGATGTCCACAACACCCGTTGAGAACGCCCAACACTGGTACTCAGTTGACCCTAACCCCAGTGGACCAGCCGATTGACCCTAGGGGCCATCCCAAGGCCACCCGTCTACAGGAATTCAAGGCCAAAGTGGTTTGTTGCAGTGCCCCAGACACCACTCAACCACCAGGATCCTCTCCTTCCCTTCACGGGTCGCCACGCACAGCAAACACGTGGGTGGATGTTTAGATCCCAGAGAAAGTACAGGAATCCACGTCGAGGGGTGTACACAGGGTATTGTATCGTATTAAGCGCAAAGCTACACAATGGGTTATCTGTGCTATTCCCGCCATGGGTATCGAAATCCAATTTTTAGCGTTAGAAGCCTTCAGATTTGCCACTGAGCCACCTGAAGATATGCACATTGATAAGTATATCCTACTACAATATAATAACCGGACATTCGTAGATTTAGCAGGCAGGAGCTGGGGTACAAAAAGTGTGTGTGTGTGTGAGATATGGAGAAAATAAGCAGACAATTTCCTAAACAAAAATGACAAATCAAGCGAAAGTAGCATTTTCAATGTTTGAGCAAATCACAATTAAGACAATGATGCAGATGGTCTCTCACGGGCAGGGTTAGGTCATCAACACCCAACTGACTCATGAGATTACCAAAATAAAGACAGTCTAGATAGGCACCAGTTATAAAGGTTTCACTCCTAGTGCCATGTTTGCAACTATTCATTACGAATTTCATGGTCCTAATGAACATGCGAGAAATTTAACATTAATTAATACTTTTAAAAATAGGCGATGTTTAGGTAAAAAATCTAATATAACTGCCCGCTTCTACCTTCCTTTTGTCTTCTTTTGTCCTGGAGCTGAATTAAAATTAAGAATTGCAGTTTTACTATCCAAGTGCATTTTATTCGACACTGGTCATGAGCTCGTGAAGCTACTTATCGAGAACAGAGGACACAAATAAACAAACTCCCAAATCACAAACTGAAAAAAAGAATAAAAGTTACAAATGCCATTATGATAAAATGATATACAAAACTTAAATAATAATCTGATATCTTAACACAATAATACTACAGAAAACAAGAAATATATGAAAAATCATCCTTTAGTAACACTTAAAAGAATACAATAAGAAAAATACAAACTGGAATGACCAGCTGATCCTGACTTGACAGAATAAGTAACTACACATATCAAAAGGAAACTGAGCTGGACATCAGTATAATAAAAAGAAGATAACCAACCAGCCTAGTGTTTAAAACCAAGTATAAATTCATGAATAAAAACATCTATTTAAGATAAATCAGTAACTTACAAAATATAAATCTGTTATCCTAAATACACATCTCACGTCACAGACAACATTTATCAAAGCTGTAATATAACGTAATCTTTTTGTTGAAGTAATGAACTTTAAAAAATAAGCAAACAGTGCAAAAATAATGTGTTAAAGAAAAACTTTAGCATTACACTGATTAATCTCTTAACGAAATAAAAGCAAATAGACATTTTTAACTAGGCACACTTACAGTGTTAAATAGTATGAGACTAACCAAATAGAAATAGACTGGAAAAATGAAGGTCTTAAACAAAGCACAATAGACTCAAATTTCACACATACTTTTAGATTTTATGGAGCAGAAACCACATAGTGATATACTTTACATAAAATATGTAGAGTTATATAAAAGCTTTTTGATTCAAAAAGAAAAATAAATCATAGAAATGAAATATCTACATATTTGCATTAAAATTAGACATATTCAATTGCCAATCAAGAGGAGATTCTTTAAGGCAATGGTGGATCTCTTGCCTTCCATCTGATGATTTTTTTTTTACCCAGGTTAACTCCTCATGCATCTATTGTAGTTCCACTGTCGCCATCAACAACTCCTCGTCCCAGAAAAATATTTCTCACAGAGAAGATGTTCCTAGGTTTCTATCCAATGGGTTGTCTGGACCTATCAGTAGCTTGACTACTGCTGCAAGATATAAATTGGCTGCGATTCTAACTGGGAGTGACATCAACATTTAACTGTCTTGGTTTATGTGGGTAGGTGATGGAGGTGGAGCAAGGCTGGTTCCCACAGCAGCTGTTTTCCTAGTCTTCGTCTAGGCTAGTTTTATTTCTTTCACTGCCAAGTAGAAACTTTACACTTTCTTTAGTCTTCTAATTCTACGATCTATCCAAAGGAGTGTCAGTACTGCTTGTCCTACCCCTTGGTCAGACATCTGGTCAATCTATGTTTTTTGTTTGGTATTTGTTGCAACAGCTTACTGGTGAACGTTGTTGCCACTGGCTCCTTTACTTCAGTCACTAAGGATAACGTTATATGTCTGCTATCTCCAGAAATACCTTCCTTGGACATGTCTGACCTCATTATATTGGTGAAAATTAGAACTGGCTGCACCTTGTCAATATGCATATGAGCAGCAGTTTGAGGAGTAAGTAGCGCCAATTATTAATTGTTACTATGGTTGGTCAATTAGTAAATTCGTTTAGCTCATATCTTTGTTGAGGTCCAAAACATTCTTAATTCTTATATCGATCACCGACATCAGCAGGAAACAATACAGATTGGTAGGTTAAAAGCAAAGAGGTTAAGTGCAACAAACCACTGACCTTTCATGACATAAGGCAACACAGATAGCTTCTACCTCCAGACTTCAGCATAGAATGCAAGTCAGTTGTGGCATCAGGTGTTGTAACCTTGCATAATATCAGAAAACATAAAATAATAACATTTTATGACACCCACTTATAACTACAATCAACCATGCATGCATCAGTACTAGCCTTATCCATGAACCAATATTGATCAGACTGGGCATCATGAAGTACAAGTAATTCCCAATGTTCCCTAGCAGGCAATAGCCCAAGTACACATCTCATAGAGCAACCAACATATAACACAGCTCAGCCCTATGTGATGTAATGCTACTGCTGGTTTCCAAAGTAGTGATCCATTGTTGTGGGACATTATTATATTATACTGTTTATCATATCACCTATTACTTCGTACCCTGCTGATAACTTTCCCTTCTACCCCACGAAGCTTAGCCACTATTCAAAATCGACCTTATGTTAAATTTCAGCACTAACATTTACAAACTAGCACAACGCATTAAAAGTTGTCACAAAGCAACATATTTGGCTATATTATGTTATGAAATAATGAAACCAAGTTTTGAATTTATCTGTAAAAGATTAACGTGATAAACTGTTGTTTTCGCTTTCTTACCATATCCTTGTTCCTGAGATACAGACTATTTGTTCAGTTGTGGTCATGCATACTTACGAACTTCTTGCTAATATTTTGAAATGTTCAAGTAAGAACCATTACGTTCCACTCAAGCAATAACAGATGCAGTAGTTGTTTGAATTATTAAGTCATTGTTTTACTGTCAGTCCTTTAGCTCAATGGTGAAAGGCTCATTTGGTGTGTAAAATGTCTTGAGTTTATGAAGGAGGAACAATTTGGTAGTTTGACTTGTTGAAAAGTGTCTTACTATTAACTGCTAGTGCATTAATCTTCTATCTCAGCTTGCAGTGGACTATTCTAGCATATGAAAGATCTTGGGTTCGATTCTGAGTCACATATATAAACATAATTGGATTACCAACTAAAACTGGCATCCAATTAGTTTGTGACTCATGATAAGGCCTAAAAATGAGAACATACTGGCCTTGTTTGCAAGATTGGAAAAAACTGATAGCCTGAACCTTCAAAACAAAGTGTCTTATTAACAATTTTACAGTAGCTTAACCTTTTAGTGTAATTGGTAGAACACTTAATTATCCTGGGTTCAAACATAAAAAGGGTGAAACCGCAAAGTTTTGTGTGAAAAGGTCAGTAGGCTACTGCTCTGTTTCCTAGTATGCCATCATGAGATGTAGTAGGTGATAAACATTTCAGTCTGCCTGTTTTACCATTTCAACAGACTGAGGATGGTGTGATGGAATTTGCATATTCATTACTTCTAGTACTTAGCATGATTTAATAAACAACAGTTGTTTGTTATTGTTTCCAAGTTCACTTCTTTATCTATATTTCTTTCTTTGGATATCTACTACTCAGCCAACTTATCAGCCTGGTTCTGATAGTGAATAGCCAAGATTTTGAATATTTGGTAAAATAAATGATAATGAGCAGCTATGTAATTAGCACTGTTAATCTCTATGAGGTGTCTAACAATATAAATATTATTTACTGGAGTAGAGAGCCTACAGCTCTCTTTTGAAGTTTTTGTAGTGTAGTCAGATATTTTAATTAGCATAAATAGTACATTGTCTGGACTATCTCTTCACGTCTTAACATGAATGTAATCAGCAGAAAGTGTTCCTGTGTGTTGTCGTTATCACATGGTACTCTCTGGTATGTGTTAGTTCTCATCTTAACCAAAGTTCAGATAATTCCCTGCCTCAGAGACATTTGAATCATAATCTATTCATAACTCGTGCTACACCTGTTCAGATAATAGTGATAGCACAGCACATACCATCCATCACCTCTACCGGATCACAGATCTGCCAGAAGTTGCAAGCATCAATACTCTGTCACTCTTCATCTTGTTGTACAGCAAGTAGCGTCAGTAATGGTTCTTCATATTATCCTATGCTTTGAAACTTAATGTTCATTCCTCAGTGGAAATGTCATTGCCTTATTGTCAGACATAATTTCTATGACAGTATATCTTACAACAAACACAATGTTTCAGAATGATATCATTCTAAAAACAGGCAGATTATCACTGACAGGGGAGGAAGTTCAACTATATTTTCAAGCTACTGTCCTAGATGGCACTGCGCAGCAAAGTCGTTTTCTTGTATCATTTTTACTCAGTATGCTATCATACATTCTGGGTATTTAAATTATTTTATCCATTTCAGTGACACATGATCCACTCTTGTCCATACAAATAGTGATAGGGGTGCTTGACAAATATTACAACTGTGAGTAGTTTCTTCTTTATTATTTAATTATAGCATTCAACGGTTAACATAAAACTAGCATATGCAATTAGGTATTCTATGCAATCTGGAAAATGTGAAAGCACTGCTTCAATGTCATTGTCACTAGCTTTGTATCCAAGCTAAAAGGATTGTTTCTTCAAGGATAAGCCAACACTGGTGCATCAAGTAGAAGACACTTGATTGGAATACCTGTTCACAATCACCATTCCACCTAAAATACAAAAGCTTCTGTCAATTTAAACAGCACTGTAGATATTTTTGAGAAATTGCTTATGGTGTTTGTATAGTATGATGTAAAACTAAGAAAGCAGCAGATTTCTTTATTGTCTGAAAGATAGTTTTAGTCCTTTACTATACAGTCTTTGCAGAATCTGTAACACTTACCCATGCCTCTGATGGTGTGTGTACACCACGTATGGTAATCTATGTTTTGTGCAAATATTACTCTTTAAACATTCTACAGTATTTAAGTATACTGATATCCAACAGGTAGCCTAAACTATACCACAAAATTCGGGACTGTTAACTTGAATATGGACAGCTAAGGAAAACAAGCAAATGTAACTGAACAAATAGAATAAATATATTTATTTACAATGGCTTTTTATGTCTTTATCAAATTAGCTGGTTTCTTATAATTTGCGCTAGCTGCTACTTTGAACAAAATCGTATGAGAGAATCCCTAGAAAAAGAAAAATCAAGAGAGATACAATTGTGGATATTCCTCACTTTTACAGTCAGACCAAGGTCCTGTTGCAGTATCTCACAATTCTTTGATTAAATACTTCAACATTATTCGACATATACCATTTTAGCCATCTCAAACTAGTTTATAGAGGTTTCTGCATCGTATGTTTCAATAGATAAACATACAGAAACGCATATACAATAGATTGACACTTAATAACAAAAGTCGCAGGATGTAACCTTTACCCGTGTAAAAAGTTAATACATGTTCACGATCTTGCATCATCCAGCCAATATAGATGTGATCAGCTACATTCAGAAAATGCATATGAATTTTTTTAAAATGCATAAATATATCTATATACAGATATACATTTTACGTAAGTTATGAAAAGGTGAAATATGGTGATATTAAATCATCACAGGTGTTCACCAGTTAGCAAAGACGCTCAGCAACCCTTCCGTTTTTATAAAGTCACTGTTGGCAATTATCATTTATCTATCAATCTCCGTGATGGCTTGGTCTCTGGTGATCTGAAGGAGCTCCTATAGTAGTTACTTCACTGTATCTATTAAATCTGTTCTACTCAGGCAAACATTTAATCAGAGGAACACATTAACCAATTCTACCAACAACCTCCTGGATTCCTTTCACTGATCTTTGAGGAAATTATCTGTACAATCTTCCACTAGTGGCCACAGGAGATTTTAAGTCTATATTTTTATGCACTAACATGATCCAGCTGAAGTACCACTAGCTATACAGTTAGTGTTATGTATCATTACAACCGTTCCAGCTGGAAGCTTCACAGTCAGCACTGGCACAGTTAGTTGAATTCAAGGAGATTGCAAATCAAAGCCTGGTATCTTTAAATAAATCAATGTGTTATATGCAATAATATCATTAATACATTGGTTGTCAATACTGTATGGGACTGTAATTGCAGAATCCCGTGGAACATTTCTTTCTATTAAACTTAATTATAGCGTTTCCCACATACATTTATGCAGTCTATTGTTCCAAAGCAAATTTTATTTGGCATTGAATAACTCTTTCACAGAACTGTAGCCCATTAGTCCCATGCTAATAGACTACTTCTACATTTTGTTCACCCTTAAAATACTAATGCTCGAACCAAGATAACATATGACTATATTTTTCTCTCTGTTAAAAACGGCACTGATAGCAAAGTGAAGTTAAAAGCTTCTCTGCTTGCCTCGAGCCACTCTCCACTGATATGAGTAAAGTTTGTATTTACTGCCGAAAGTGGTTATAAACTGATATTTCCGTGTAAACTGGGAGGTTGAGTAAATTCCTAGCACCTTCATTATCTACCGAAACTTTGCCTGGTGCCTACGCGTAAACATTAGCAAAGACAATGTCAAACTTGGCCCTGAATCTTCTGAGCTTTCCATCACACCTTTGGGTATAAAATGAATGCTGCATCTTTCCACATAGTTGTTGAACCTGCAGTGGAGAACTGCAACATCATGACTTGTCTTTAGCCATCCTGTTGCTGTTGAGTTCTTGAACAGAAAGGCACACATCTTGGCTCCTGTATCCACACATCTTATTGACTCTTATGTTTCCAGCGTCTGCTGGAGATTCAAAGTGAAATGTACAACACTTGATATATTTTGTGATAACTGAAACTTAAAATTAAGATATGAAAAAGTATCTGAAATAAATAAAAATTCAAACTGATGACTGAATTCAAATTAAGGTAAATATAACACTTGAGGATTCATACTGTTCGACTGAGCTTTAAAGTTTTTTTTTTTTTTTTTAGCAAAGCCACGTCAGGCTATGTACTGTGTCCACTGTGGGGAATATAACCCCGGAGTGTAGCGTTTTAAGTCCGTAAACTTACCCCTGCCTCACAGGTGGACACTGAGAAAAGGAATAATCGAGCTGTTTTTTAACCTTGTGTTCTGCGTCTACACAAGAACTAAATAAAGTTAGAGAGATTTTTAGTGGTAGTGTAAAATTTTCTCGACAATTTGACGATATTGCGTTGCTTTTGTATTTATCTTTTTATTAATGGCTCAATGAATTAAAACTGAAGAACTGCACGCCTTTTTTAAATGTAAGGAGACGCTTTATTATAAAGGTTTCACAACAAAAGAAAAAGTTAATTTAATTTGATACTGCATATTTATAGTTCTAGCACAGGAATAAATAGTTTCAAATGAAAAACTATTAACTGTCTGAAAGACTGTCATGAAGCATCATTAAATGTAATTAAAATTTTTGAAATGTTCAATTAATCTGGTTTTGTTCTTACTCACCAAAGAGTTAAGTAATATGTTTTATTCACCCACATCATAAATACATTCGCAACAAATCTTTACAGACGAACATTACTTCACGTATATTACGTGATCCCCGATTACGTTATGTATCCATGTGAAAGCAAAATCTCAAATAATTAAAACTTCAAGCCATTTCGAGAGATTTTACTCTAAGTGCACAATATTAGTTTCATCGGTTCAAATTTTCTCGAGAATATGATTGGATGCCACGTTGACGTGTTGTCAGCTTCCATTTGGCAGTTGCTTAGGAAAGAGACTGATGCGTTCAATACAACATATGGAAATGAAATAGAAAAAAAATGCATTTGTGAAGTAGATAAATATGTTGAGAAGGTATAATAGGATTTTTGAAACACTGTCCGGATGTTTTTATCCTAAGAATAATTCACTGTGAAATTGAGTGGCTTACTTTTTTTTTCTGTAAAAAGATCCACTTAAATGATAACGTCTTTTGCAGAGACACACGTACAGGTTCACTTATAAGTAAAAGTACAATACACTAGGTGTGGATGCTTCAAGCAAGTATATACGTTCCAGATTTCTATATAAGAATAAAGAACATAGAAAAACGTAGAAGTATTTTGCAACGTTATTTAACTAATAATTCAAATGGAGAGAATGCTTGGACAGCCAATAATGTCATAACACAACCGATATAATAAAACAACTAACCTACTAAGTTTTCATTAACTCTAATTTTTTTTATCCGTTGTCAAATATTTTATTATCTTTCTTTGTTTATCTATTCTGAACAAATTTGTTATGTAATTTTTTTAACCACGTGTTTCTGTATTTTACATTTGTTAATCTTAATTGATATTGACTTTCTGCTCTCTGGTATCACAGCGACATGGCTAAAAACCGGGTTTCGATACTCGTGGTGGGCACATAAAAAATGAGCCTGGCATGTCCTGGTAGTTATGGTACTCGACTCGCAATCTACGGATCGCGAGTTCGAATCCCTTTCAGCCCGTGGGGACGTTATTACGTGACAATCAATCCCAATATTTGTTGGTAAAAGAGTAGCACAAGAGTTGGCGGTGGGTGCTGTTGACTAACTGCCTTTCCTCTAATCTATCTCTAATTAGGGACGGCTAGCGTAGTCAACTCTAGTGTAGATTTGCGCAAAATTTAACAAACTATTCACTTTCTGTCTTACTCATCGAACTTCTGTGTTCTCGCCTCTTGTAGTCTGCTTTACACCACCTGAAGTTAGCATCCAGAATTATGGTCAAATTAATTAATATGCGCAGATGTTCATTAAGAGCTTAGACTTCCAATGCATAAGCGGTAAGTTTACGAACTTGCAACGCTATAATTCGAGGTTTGATTTCCCGCGAAAGAAACACATTAGAAACTTAAATTATGCCCGTGAAATACCATAATAACAAACAGGAGCGTGCACAAGGGTTTCAAACAGGGGTTCAAGCCTTCCCCCTCCCTAGTAACACTCTGCATGCAGAGTGTAATGATGTTTATTTCTATGCATTTGGTTTATGTATGTGTGTCGATATGGTTTATGCATATGTATAATATATATGTGTTTAACATGCTCCTCCAATGGCGGTCAAACCTAAATTTTCGCCCATGACCCTGATAACAAATATCAACAAAACGTCAAGTAGTCTTCCAAATTAATTACTGAATGTTCTAGTTGAAATATAATTATAGACCAAATTCGCCCAGCAACCCAGTTTTTTCCCTAGATGTGTGTTTGTTTAGGCACAAAACTGTTATCTTGGCTGCACAAAGGCAGGGATCTAACCCCGAATTCTAGATTTATAAGTCCTGAAGCTTACCGCTGATTCACTGGGAGGTAGGTATAAAAGGTTTCAAGAGGGCTGATATTATATGAGTTACTACGTTACAATTACTGGCTTCAAATATATATATATATATATATATACATATAAAGATATATGTATTTGGAATTTTAAAGACAAATTCTGATTGTTCACTAGCCACATCCAAACTCTAACTGAGATAATGGAAAGTAGTGATTTTTACAATAAGTATTACCGTAATTACTTTCAGTAATCAGTTAAATTAATTATTAAATAAAACATTCATCAATTAATTCAGGAAACTGGATTAGAGTTATGGAACGAGAGAAGAACATTTCTGTTACATAGAAACCCGACTCCCCCCAAGATTCGACTACTCAAACAATGCGAAAAAGGTTGAGCATGAAAAGCAAATACAATTCAAATTTTAATCGTGAAAAATGAAATAAAAAATTGATTTTCTTTTAATACTTATTTCTTGCAAAAATGTAGTTTAAAACTTATTTCAAATATTGTACATGTGCTCGTAAACTTCATCGAATAAAAAAACTAAACTTTATCATAATTTTCTCTCAGTAATAAACTCCTTACAAGTACGTCAAAAATGTTGTGTTATATCGAACCAAAATAGAAATAAAAAACATTGTTTTACCATAAAACAAAACCAAAGGAAGTTAATATATTTACGTATTAAATATGTATATGTGGTTAAGTGTTCATGGGTGTTCATAAATGAACTGTTATGACGGTAGTATTATCATGTTAAAAATGGTTCTTGACCGAGATAATTTGTCTTCGTGTTGTTGTTTTTTGTTTTGGTGTTTTTATCATAGTGTCAAGAAGAAACATTTATTTAAACTCACGTATCCTATAAATTCATGAGTATTTAGTATAGCTTAATATTTATTTATCATATATTTTTGGTTTTTCCCTTTGATGTTCTAAGTATAAGATAGTTTGTCTCTTCTAAGTTCATGTGAAACAACCAACTGAAAAGCAAATGGATGATGAAAACATACCTTGACAAAAAGCACGTGCTTTATACTTAAGTTGAATAAAAGAATAAAAAACTAAACAAAATAAACTACATTCGCACGTGTAAACGTATGCAATTCCAGTAGTTAAATCTTAACTATTGAAATATTAAAATCTAATTTTAGTTTTATACTTTTATTTATCTATATTTTACAACTGAAACTAGTCAGTGAATTTAGAAACCGGTTTATTAAAACAAATCTTTTTTTTTTTTATTGGTTATACAAACTGCCATAACGACTTGCTATCTGGCTGCCACCTATAAACACCTATGTATCCTGTAAACCACACAGAAATAATTTCACGTAAAAAAGCTATTACATTACGAATACTTGAACGGTTATGAATTATAAGGTTTAAAAACATTTAAATGAACAAGGATGTTAAAAATAACTCGTGCTTATTGTATTGCTGAGAAATAAATAACATTAGCAGATTAAAAAAATCCAGCAGTTTACATTTCAATTTAGAGTATCGTTCTGTCGGAGTAAGATTAGTGTTATAATATAACGCTATTTATTGTATCTATCCAAAAGTGTCGGTAGTTTGTATTTTCATCAAAACTAGTTTTAATTTTTCTAAAATATATTTTACTTTTTAATACTATAAGTTGAGTTGTTGTTTTTTATTTGTCCAATGTTATTGGAGTGCATTTCTGTGTTTGTCTTTAAGTAATTTTTTATAATACACAACTGTAATTCTTTCACACCTGTCAACATAAGGTTCTCAAAATAAAGGAATCTTGTTTTTTCTGCTTAATAATTAGCACCGCTTACAACAAATAACTATAGTCTCCTCTTATTCAATGGTAAATTCATGCTTCAATTTAACACAGACCACACGAAAGGGGGAAGCCTCTGTAAAATACTGTAGCGTTTACTGCTATCATTCTGTAGCTTACTTTGAACTTTGAGGTGTGGCTCTACTTTATTATGTCTTGGGTTATTTTCACCTGTCAAAGAAGGGGAGCGATGGTGTTAAGAAGAAGAGAGCGACGCTGTAGTCATTTAATGACAGTATTATCTTATAGTATTGTAATATCCCAAAGGTATGATCAATCATTAAATCCACAAAAAACAGATTCAGAGCCTGGTGTAGATGTATTGATCGATAATGGTGAGGAGTGTAAAAAAGACAGGTAAAAAAACAGGCAAATAACGAGAAAAAGAAGAATAATGTGTATTTACCATAATAATAATAATAAGCAATAGCAGTTAAAGTACGAATAGAGCACCAAATTTATTAAGGAATATAACTGTTAAACGTTTACTTCTGACAAACACTTCGTTAACTCGCAAGGTGTGTGTGTGTGTGTTTCTTCATTTTGTTCAGTACCACGAAGGAGATGGACCACACAATAACCAGAAGATAGAGGATCTGGCGAGTTTAGCTAGGACTAATACAGGACAAGAAAATATATAGTAACTTACATGTAATAAATGCAAGTTTTTATTGATACACAATGCAGTAAAAAGTAATAAACTGAAAACTAAACTATATTAATTGAAAACCTCTCGATCTTTCTTACATAAACTCTGAACTACAAGAAGATCTGATCTTAACTCCTCAACAGAAAGAGCAACACTAACTCTTCACTTTTCAACATCATATCGTCTGAATGTAACAACCCGAAGCATGCTCTATCTTCAGTATCTTCCCATCAGGTTACTAGCACGACAAGGTTAGACTCTTGGATACCAAGATCTGATGAAGAGGTAGAAACTGTTTATATTGGTATCAGTTAGAGAGGTGTGAATATTTCTGAGGTGATGGTTGCAGGCGGATAATAGTAAAGTTTTAATACTAGACCACCGATATAGAAGTATAACTACGTTTCTAGAGTAATTCTTAGATGTAACGTATGTAAAAGTTAAGTTCATCAAACCGGATACAACCTTTTCTCCACAAAACTTTCATGATTATAAAAACAAGGGTAAGAATGACTGTGCCTGATAAATAAACGACAAACTTCCAAAGGGAATGTCTAGGTATGGTCTAGAGGATGTCATTGTGCTATTGCTGGATAAAAAATGCCTGAATTCTCTTATCTGTATGATCACTTGTATAAGACTGTTTATTTAATAGCTAGACACAGAAGGAAATACTGTTTCAGAAAATGATATGAAGTCAGTATTTTTGGGGAAAAAATAAAATGTAGGGCAAAATTCTCCTCACAAGAGAACTATGTGTAATAATCCATGATTTATATAATTCCTTACTGTCACTGTTTCCATAGTCCACAGCTTCCATAATGAAAGAGCATATCTTGAAATTCTCCCCTAGCGTTCGTCTTCCAACCCAGAAGCGACAGAACAGATAAATCAATAAAAGTACACATGAATACAATGCATTTCGAATAGTCTGCTTACTCAGGAAGGAAACTGACAAATACAGATTTTGAAAAATGATTCTCTCTCTCTCTCTCTTTCAGGCAGATCGTTTGATGTCATGCAAATTAACATTAATAATGTATTCATGGTTCCGGTAATTTCATTCATCACTAAATTAAACTGCATGATTCACTCTCACAACTATCCATTATGACCAGCACTGATATCTATAACATTTACAATTATTTAAAAATTATTATACTAGTTGCTCTCTTGGGATTAGGCTTAGAAGTAGGCCTATGGTTTCTGGAATTTTCACACTACAATTTCCCTAAGTTATCCCGATTATTGAATAATAACAAATTGCAACAAAAATTCCAAATGTTGTTGTTATATTGGTACTTCAGATATTTTTGCATTACATATGAGCTAGCATCAGAATGTGAAAAAGAAGAGATTTTTTCAACTCGAATAAGATTATTTATCTCCTTTAGGACGTGAGATTGTGGCGTGCATTATACTAAAAACCAGCTAGAATATTCCTCACCTACATTTACCATTACCCATGGGACGTACTAATACAAATCTGGATTTTAATTAGGATGTTAGCTCAAAATATATATATATATATATATATACATACACAGTACAACTTGGTACATTTATTACATTATTGGATAAGAATTTTTCATACAGATCCGCGAACAATCTAGAGGATTCATTCAGTTAGAATTAAATGAAAGTGTGAGCGACGAAATGAAGAGACTAAATAAACCAGATATATAACAGAAAATATATGAATACTAGTATTTATTTTACACCTGAAATGGAACGCTAATAATAAGACATTTTAGGCATAACCATAAGAAACTTAATTTAAGATCTAAATAACTAAAGAAAATTTTTTTTACGTATTGCGAATTTGAAATAACCCGAAGCCGAGTTAAATAATTTAAATTTTAATAGTTAAATTGTACCCTGGATTTAGTGTCTAGAAATATGGCGATATTTTATTTAATTTACGCTATTTGCCAACAAAATCGATTCACACCGTTTTTGTTTTTGACACAAATACGTTTTAATATATATACATATATATATAAATACAGCAGTACAATTTACATTTGCAACTATTATCATTAATCATTACAAACAAAGTTTCATAAACAAAAATTTCAATAACTTAAAAACAACCTAAAATCGTCTTCCTAGTTTAGAGTCTCCTTGATATCCAGCGAGTTAACCTAAAGTCGATGTATGTACAATTGTCGGGAAGCTAGCTAGCTTTGTCAGGACTTGTTGGACCGTTGAAGTAAGATAATATTTTCATAAAATCACTAATGTCCGATGAGAAACCAGTAATATTTTTGGAAAGATACTAACGTTTAATGAGAATTCACTGACGTTTAAAACTTATAACTGTTCCTGGTCAAATGTTGTACATTTTCCAGTTGGTAAGGGTTAGAAAAATCACGGTTTATAGCGTACACGGTTATAACAATTTCCTAGCAGACTTAATTGTTTTTTGGCGCGTCGCCTTTGCTGTTTTTATAGGCACTATATTTAAAAGTTTACTGAAGTGGATATATTGTTGATTCTTGTGTTCACGAATATTCTACAACCTTGGAGAATTGGCGGGAGTTTCGCCATACGTTACTAACACGGTAAGCTAAACACGTCCTCAAATATAAA
>NW_013667415.1:230955-235092 GCF_000517525.1 Limulus polyphemus
ATTCGTTAAAATTGCAATAACAATATTGATAAAATATATATATGAAGGAATAAACTTTTAAGGTTTGTATATGCAACTATATGTTTACATATGCTGGTTTAGCTGTATGTTATTTAAACAAGTCAGGACACAACAAAAAAGTCATCTTGAAGTATTTGGGGACAAAAGATAAAAACCTAGAGTCAAACTTTAAAAGCGTAACCCACAAAAGTAACCACAGGGTTCATCACAGTGATCACACGAAACTCAAAGAAGAATCTGTACATGGAAATACAGAAGGTGAGGGGGTGAAAATACGAACGAATTTGAGCCCCCCCCCATGCTTCTAAAAATAGGAAAACATTTCTGTGGTAGCATATCTTTAGTTTAAACAACAGGAACTATGAATCTAAATATGTAGAATACTTAGTTAACTAACATGCTATATTGGTGGAAAGCTATGGTGTGACATTACCATGATTGCACTATCTTCCCTATATCTTAAACCGGTTACTGTAGACGATTTAATTTTGAAATTATAATCCAGTTCGTGTAATCTGTTTTCTCTCTTGAAACACATTGCAAAGAGATGGGGAGGGGGGGTATGCATTCATACACGATTCATGAGTATCTACACATGTCCACGTATCTTTAGAGAAAGAATACATACACTCAGCTCTCAAAACAGAAACCTTACCAGAAAACAAATCACATCGCAATTCTCAAAGACAACAACGAAAGTAAACCCAGCTAAGCAGACTGTCCTAATCATTGATCAAGGATCTAGTGACATGGAGAATTCACATAGAAAGACTACCCTAAACATGAAACACTGCTGAACTATTCTAAATCTAACCGAGATCGGTTAAGCATTAAATGGAACTTAGTTAACATTGGTAAAGAATTCAACCTGTAATAAGATGGGCTCAAAAGAGCATTACAGGCTGAACTCAGTCACTCTCTTATTGAATATAAGACATAGCTTAATTACGATCATATTAACTGACTTCTTGCTTTGCACTTCTTATGTTTAGACGTTTAAGTACAGAAAGCAATAACACCTGCTTGGATGGACATAAATAAAAAAACTGTAATTTTTAGTTCGGATAAGTTTGATGTAAGTCCAGTCAAAATGTAAAAACATCAATTTTAAAGTAATAAAACTGCAACATCATATTAAAACAAATCAGTTGAAAGGCTATAAATCCGATTTCATAGACAATGATAACAACGTCATAGAATCATAAACAAACCTATCAGAATACCCTGTTGCAGATCAAGCTGAGTGCCAGAAAACTGTTACCATAGCAACCACAATATTCACCTTCTATAACTCTACTAGACTGCAGAATAACACATGCAATTATTCTAAATCATTTTAACTGGCATGCTTAAATCTAAGGCTATATCAAATGTAATATGCGTTTAAGAACTTCTGTTTTTAGAAAGATGTTGTTGTTGTTGTTTTTCAAACAGAATAACAAAAAGAGAAAAACAAATAACCTGTGAACTATTCAGCAAGATGATACAAATCTAGAGAATGACACTTTATCTTTTTTTTCCCTACGTATCTTAAACTATTTTTTTAGATAAAAGCTTTTCATAGTAAAACATTTAACAACACACAACACTGCAGATATCAATGCAATGCTTGATTCTACACTTTCTCAAGCTACACAAAATAAATGGAATACAATTAAAGATACTTATAGCTGTGGTGTACAAATAAAAATAACAGAAAAAACTAATAATGGTCAAAAGCAAGCTGATATGTGGAATAGCATTTGAAATACGGAGCATCTCAAGAGCTACAATCACAAAGAACAAAAATATTAGCTCACTCTGCTCGTATGAATATGCTTTTCTTAAATATAACTATTTTTGTTACTAATTCTAAAATTATTTCTATTCCAAACATCATTCAAATTATCTTATATTGAAAACAAAGAAAATCGCAATTTTCTTTTCAAGCAAGCAGGTAACTATTCCTTTAAAAATAAAATAAAAGTAAACCAATACAATTAAGCTTTCAAACAAGGTCAAATTTGGTCTATTCTTGAAAAAAAAGGCTGAATGACAGGTTTAAATGTCCATTGAGATTAGTGTCAAGAATTATTTTCCCGAAAGGGGGCCTAAGGCCGCCCGGAGGGGTCACCTGTTTTAACCACTCGCACGACTATACAGTAGTGTGTTGTCTGTCAGTCAGTCAGTAGACACTGAAATGACATCACATAAAGGACGCTTAACGATGCAATTTATACTGATGTGACGTCAGTATAACGTGTGCATGCCATGAATCACGAGAAGAATTATATACTCTATAGGCTACAACACAACATGACATATGAACTTCAAAAGCAAAATATAAAAATATTTGTTATTCTTAATTTTGGTTTTCATTTACTCTTGAAACAGAACACTTTCGAGGACCCTGTGGAAGCCCTCCCCCTCCTCACATGGCACAACGGTATGTCTGCGGAACTACAACGCTAAAACCTGGTTTCGATACCCGTGGTGGACAGAGCACAGATAGCCATTCGTGTAGTTTTGTGCTTAACTACAAACAAACCCCGCGTAAGTACATCTGGTATATATATACCAATTCAATTATTTTACTTTCTGTAATTATCTTAAACCCTATCCTGTTAAAGTACTACCTCTATGTGCTTTCAACAACAGTTTTCATTGTATTTATTCAACAAATCTAAGAAAAGTTATCATTTTTAAATAATTTTATGAACCGATATTCCCAGAGATCTATGCTACTTCTGTTAGCTCTACCTTATGCTAAAGTAAAAACTGTGAAAAGTTTCATTTTACATCCTTTTACTTTGATTAATTAATATACACGTGTATACAGAAAAGAAAAAAATACGGAATTTCAAAGTTATCCATTCCTACCTCTTACGATGGATATTATTGATAAATCAGGAAACTCGATCCAGTGAATCAGCCAAAAATGAATCTTTTAATCTGTCCATTGAGTTTTCAGCAAAATGTTATGTCCATTAAACAAACGTTAATTTCTTGTTTCACTGATACTTTTCTACTAGAAATAAACTAGTGTTTCAATTCAAACTCAACGGAAACAGCTGGAACAACGCCAAGTCATTCACATATAACACAGTTTCTTGAAAAATATCCTGGGAGATGGATCTTATTCTTTCACACATCGTTGAGAAGCATATTTTGTGAAGTATGCAATACTGTTTCCTCACATTCAACTTGATTTTCCTTGTAACTACGTTTATGGGTGTATTATTTTGATTTAAATTATTTATACAGATAAATCCACAACTGAAGTTATCCCCAGATATTTTCATTAAGATATTGGAATATCAACAAGTGAATTTGTTTTGTTTTATGTACAATGAAAACGTTTTTCACACTTTCTATATTCTCTCTGCTGTCGAAAATATTCTTCTGAAATGAGAACCTGAAACTGGCATGAAGTTGACAGCATCTTCTCTTCCACTCTATACGGTGTATTGTCATTAACGTAGTCACCTGAAACTGAAATGAAGTTGACAGCATCTTCTCTTCCACTCTATACGGTGTACTGTCATTAACGTAGTCACCTGAAACTGACACGAAGTTGACAGTATCTTCTCTTCCACTCTATACGGTGCACTGTCATTAACGTAGTCACCTGAAACTGACAAGAAGTTGACAGCATCTTCTCTTCCACTCTATACGGTGTACTGTTATTAACGTAGTCACCTGAAACTGACAAGAAGTTGACAACATCTTCTCTTCCACTCTATACGGTGTACTGTCATTAACGTAGTCACCTGAAACTGACACGAAGTTGACACCATCTTCTCTTCCACTCTATACGGTGTACTGTCATTAACGTAGTCACCTGAAACTGACATGAAGTTGACAGCATTTTCTCTTCCACTCTATACGGTGTACTGTCATTAACGTAGTCACCTGAAACAGACAAGAAGTTGACAGCATCTTCTCTTCCACTCTATACGGTGTACTGTCATTAAGGTAGTCACCTGAAACTGACAAGAAGTTGACAGCATTTTCTCTTCCACTCTATACGGTGTACTGTCATTAAGGTAGTCACCTGAAACTGACAAGAAGTTGACAGCATCTTCTCTTCCACTCAATACGGTGTACTGTCATTAAGGTAGTCACCTGAAACTGACA
>NW_013667416.1:0-2126 GCF_000517525.1 Limulus polyphemus
AAAGAGGTCAAAGTGCAAGATTGTGAACATGTTATTTCATTTGAAAAAGAAAACAATGAAGAAACTGTTCTCTGTCCTGTTGAAAGATACAATAACAATAAACAAGAGGATTCCGCTTTGTCAGAAACAAATCCACAGAATAGTGTTACTAAGCTAAAAGAGGATGACCTAATAAATATTTTAACATACAGGGATAATGGATTTATGAAGTTTGATACAACAGGCTCAGCAGTTGTAACACATGCACATCACACAGAGTTGTTAAAGTTGGGGCACATGAATTTCAACATAAAGAAGGTCCATTTGATGCCAAAGATGGGCGTTCTGTGACTGCATTTTGGTTCAAACGACGCCTTCTGAATAGACAAGAGGTCAACCGTTCCTGGTTGGTGTATTCACCTCTACATAAAGCAGCATACTGCTTTTGTTGTCTTCATTTTTCATCTACATGTATGGCATCCAATAGTCGGTCTGCTTTCAAAACACAGGGTGGATTCTCTAAGTGGAAAAAAATTTAAAAGTTAAATGCCCTTGAAAATAGTGACAGCATTGTGAGTCATTTGCTGCTTGGAAAGAAACTGAGCATTGATGAAAAGCTGCAAAGGCAAATTCTGCAAGAAAAAATAATTTTTTTGTAAAAATCTTTTATCATTTATCAATCGAGTGCAAGTCTCCTCATATAGTTTGTAACAACATTTGCAGTTCCCTTGTTGGTCTCGATTCTGATAGGACATCTGTTAAGGCTTCATCTTGACTTTGTCTTTGTCTTGATATTGTATTGCCTGAGGTATCTCCTGCCTAATCTATCTCTATACTGGCACAGTAGATCTTGTACTTTTTTTTTCTTCTTGCCAGTCAGCTTTTCACTTATGTTAACATTCTTGTATGACTCATCTCTACTTAGAGATCTTAGGCCTAGTAGGTCTTTATCTTCAATAACAAAGTCACTGTCTTCAGATCCTGTTTCTATGAGAGCTACACCTGCCATGTCCATCTGTTCCCATTATGTCTTCTTCCCACTTGAAGTACCTCTTCAACAGATTGGCATGGTAGATCTTTGTCTTCCCATCCACTTTCACTTTATAGTACATTGCAGGATGAGTTTGTTGTTGTCTGCAGGTAGCAGAACTAAAACCTTCTGTCCAACCTAAAAATGTCGATCCTTGACCTTCTTGTCATATAAGTACTTCTTACTGCCTTTGATTGTTTAGCTTCCCCAGTAGAACTGCTTTGATAGATCTGGTTCAATACTCCTGTCTGGACCTCTTTTTTGTAAGTCTCTTTCCATTTTGTATTTTGCTCGACTTTCTCTTGAGCACTGTCCCGAAGTTTCTGCAGTAAAGAGTCTTTCTTCTGCACATGTCAGTTGAGCACGTGATCATGAACTGTTCATATATTAGTAGATTTGCCAGTTCCTCAAAACAATTTTCATACTTGGCCATGTCAGTCCATCTTACGAAGTATCGCCATAGATGTGCCACAAACTGAAATACAGCTTTACATATGTCAGGTTTGACTTCTCTGAACTTCCAATGAAAACCTTCTTTGGTAAGTTCATAGTGGCATCTTCTGACATCATGCCTGCATATACTTGTAGGTCTTTTCCTGTAAGAAGCGGGCTGAGACAGACTGCCAAGTCACCTTTGTCCCAGTTCCGAGTTTGGGCAAATATTTCATATCTCTCCAGGAAAGCATCCATGTGAACTTTCTGATCCTCAAATTTTGGCAGCTTGGGTTGGCTTACTTTATATATCACCTGTTATGCCTAAACTAACAATCATGCAGTCTCACTTCACTTTCACTAACTTAACATTTTTTTACTTCATTAGAAATTGTCCGTCATAGCTAAACTGCCAGTCACTCAGTCTAGATCTCTCTAATTATCTCTCACTAAACTTGCTTTCTTTTCACTTGGCTACCTATATATATATATACATTGCCTAACTGAGGCCTAGAACTTTCTACAAACTACAACACTCCATGATGTAACAATACTCACTTAAGGCAACGAGAAAAATACAGAAGGTTCAAGTAATGTGACGACAATTTCCAACAGGCCCGGCATGGCCAGGTAGTTAGGGCACTCGACTCGCAATCTGCGGGTCGCGGGTTCGAATCCCCGTCAT
>NW_013667416.1:2567-19711 GCF_000517525.1 Limulus polyphemus
TGTAGCTTTGCGCGAAATTAAAAACAAACAAACAAACAAACAAACAATTTCCAACAATTGAACTACACACACAACGTACGACCCTTACCCAGTTACGTAACAAAATTTTCATAAATCACTTTTAACACTCGTTATGAAAACTAAATAATCACTAAATAAGCTAAAAGATAACTCTTAAACTAAACAGTCTTGTATATCAAACAATAAGCCCCTCTTCAAGAAAGATATTCATTACTATTTTGTTTTTACTATATACAAAGACTGTACTTAGTTCATACTAGTGGCGTAGCAAGGGTTCTCAGCACCCGGGGGCAAAGACACTTTTGGCGCCCCCACCTCTGAAATGTTTTGATTATTTGTTTTGTGACTCATTACCAACTTAATGACAATAGCATAAAGAATTAATTACCAAGTTATGTAAAAAACTTTGTATTACTATCACTTTTGAAATAATTGCTTTTAACACTCTTCTTATGAAACTAAATAATAATTAAATGTTAAATCACTAAATAAGTTAAATAATAACTCTTAAACTAAAGAGTCTTGTATATCCAACGAAGTACTGAGGTATTAAAACCACTAACAGAGAAGGAAAAATCATATGAAAAATAAGACATGAAGAAATATAAACTTATATTGCGGAAAGGGTAGAAAAATTTTAAAATAATTTAAAATAAATTTGATAAATGAATTGTTTATAGCCAACATTCTTCCATAGCAATGCAAGTTGGAATATTTGTTAAAATTTTCTTTAAGAATTACACTAAATAAATGATACATAATGAAAGAATGTCAATTCTAAAATAGTTCCGAGTTGAAAATTTGTTCGATAGAATTAGAATTATTATTTATGCTTAAATTTTGAAATCTAATATGTAAACATGAAAAATGCTCACTATTAATACAATACAATGTGGCTAAAATTTTACAGTGTAGCTTCCAAGTTTGTCATTGATATATAAAACCTCACTAATCACAAAACAAACAAAAATATATGAAGAAGTTACAATAATATTTATTCTTTTAGTATGATTTTATTTTATTATTTTTATAGCATTACATTACTAAACCAACCAACAATAACATGTATCAGATTACATTCCTGTTCAAAATTCCTACAAAGGCTGATAATCATCACATATTCACATTGCTATGTCTGATCTGACACAGCATTTTTCAACTTATATATGTTCACAGAAACACCGTAAAAATCAGAGAAAAGCTAAATTTACTTTCCAGCTAAAATGCTTTAATTTCTTAAACTGTAAAGAAATACTTGTTTATTTCTAAAGCTAATGTTAAAATAAGAAAAATAACACATCTGTAGTGAGTTAATTCCTGTAGACTACAAATCAGCAAACTTCTGAAGAAATTAAAGATATAACTACAGATCAAAGCAAATGATCCCCATAAAGATATCACTACAGCTAGTTAATAGTTTTACTCTAATAAGAAAACTGCAAAAGTTTTTAATCTATAAATTACCTCTGTTTTCTCTGGTACCGCATCATAGTTCCCTTTTTGCTCCTCTTCTGCAACACTATATTCAAAAATTGAGTGTGAAGATCCTTCCTTCTTCAAAGAAATCAGCTTCTGGTGCTCCAGAGATATAAATAATGGTTTGTGTGTGGTCTTCGTTACATATTGTGTATTAGTAACCTACAAATAACTGTTATGTGCATTGTAAGTGACGACTTGTTCAAAATTAATTTTAATAGCTTTTTATATACAGATTATTTATTTTATGAAGATAATTCTGTACTGTTAGCTTTGTATAAAGATTTAAAACTAGCCTAGGTCTCCTAGGCTAACCTAACCTAATTTTATATTACTGGGATTATGAACAAAAATACTGTTAGAAGCAGGGTGGCTCAACTGTACATCATATTAAGTACTTGTAATCAGTTTATGATTTGATTTATTAACTTTTGTTAGTTTTGATCTTCCTAGTTAGCTTACTTCAAATGTTCCTATTAATATTACAGAAGTAACAAATAATAGTGTTAGAATGGTGAATTATATGCCTACAGTACAAGCTGCATGAAGCCTTATAAAATATAAAAAGTTTTAACAAACAACCACACCCTCGGTTCTCATACCATTTATTCTTAACTAATAACTATGCTCTTGGTTCTCATATTGTTTATCCTTAAAAATCAACCATGCCCTCTTTTCTCCTACTTTTTGTCCTTAACAAATAATCACAGCCTCAGTTCACATACTGTTTACCCTTAACAAATAACCATGGCCTCAGTTCTTATACTGTTTATTTTACCTAACAACCACAGTCACATTTTTCATACTGTTTTCTTTAACAAACAACCATGTCCATAGTTCTCATGCTGTTTATCCTTAATAAACAACATGGCCTCAGTTCACATCCTGGTTATCCTTAACAACCACAGCCACAATTTTCATCTTATTAATCCTTGCTATGGTATTTGAGTTGCTTGTTAAAACATCATTCCCGGTACCCATGATATTAGTGTTAGTGGAGTTCTTCCAGGTAAATTCATCATAAGTAAATTGGAGAAGTTATAAAGTAAATAATTTGAAAACGATACCATCATGTCATTTCCATATGTAATAAGCAACTGAGCTTTACAATACTTCAAAAGTGTTTATAGAGAAATTATTATTTACCCACACTGAATATATTATTCCAATAGATACTTACCTCTATATGCACAAATTTTTTTTTGCTCACCTCTAGCCTTCAAACTCCTGCTTACCCCACATTTCAGTGTGGTTCAGCTGCATTGTAGCATGCAAGTAAGCAATGCCAGAACCATCCACTAACAGGAGAGTGACATACTTTCCTAATACAGCTGGTTCCCTCTTTACTGCAGAAGTGTGAGAAAAGGTATCTATAGGAAATATATTTGCAGTGAAGGAAAATATTAACTTCTGATATGATAGCTTACCTCCATTCACATAATAGCTAGAATCTCACTTTGACATGGTGGTGAGGCTGGTGCAAAATGTACCTAGATGGGCACCCTTCGGAAAGCATCTGAAGAACACCCATGAAGTGTGACTTCTCTTGTTAGAGGAACACACTCGTGGAAGGCCTCACCACACCTGAAACAGGTGCACTTTTTGCCCATCATGAAAGTATGTGCCACTAAATTAGGTGAAAAGGAGGAGTACATCCTGGTTTAGCTCCTTTCTAAACAAGATCTCCTGGAAATCAACCTGCAGCAGATGGTAGGATGGTTGTTCCTCAGTTGATTAATTTGTTTAATATATATGTAGATGGATGTGCCCCATGGTGTAGAATGGCTAGGACACATCAGATCATACTTAGTGAGGCAACTCCAGTCCAAAACCAGGTGGCATTAGGTATTTATTGTTTGATATGCAGTAGGACGAGGGTCTCTATCATATTTACCTCAAGATGAGGAAACAGAAAGGAAAAACATTCCATTTAGACATCCTAGTCAGGGCATATGTGAAGATCACAACCACAACAAGTCACAGGGGAACCTGGCATTCGAGTGATGGTAGGTAAGTACAATGTGGTGGTTCACTCAAATCCAAAACCAGATCGAATTTTTCAAGTGGCTGATCCAGCTCTTTTCCAAAACCAGACCTCCCAGAAACCATCATCCAAGAGCTGATAGGATCGGGGTTCTCCAGCTGATCAGAATATCTCTTAGCTGCTCCAGCTCCTATCCAGAAGCAGATCTCCCAGGAAGTGTTCCCCAGCAAAATAGTACACCCAATCAATCTGTCTATGGTATAACAAGGGCTCCCTTCAAACACATGTGTGAAGTCTTATGTTGGCTGGTTCAGGGCCTGAAAGAGAAATACTGTGCCTTGGTGCTTCCCCTGATTCTGGGACACTCATCCTCTCTTATTCCCCCGAATTGTGTATATTTTTTTCCTTGCAAGACACAACCTCTTATAGTTGTCCTGTGGGAATGTTCACCATTATGCAGCATCAGAATATAAATACTACTTTTTCTTGAGAGAAAGAGAGGAGGAAGCCTTTTCTGTGTCATATGTATGGAAATATTTGCTAGAGCCTGGACTCTGCTGATTTACATTGGGTACACCCCCTCTCCAAAACCCTGGGCAAGTCCAGTCCATTGCCAACACCAGACCTTTTGAGAACTAGCTTCTAGAAGATGGTAGGATGGGGTTTCCCAGCCACAGGTATTTTTCTTCTGGTCTGCAGTTCAAGGAGAGTTCTACACCATTTATACTGACAGAACACCACTGTCTTACTCTAAACTGAGTGGGATTGAGCACATTCAGGAGCTGCCTCCATGGTTCACCACCCAAGCAGCTAGAAACTGGTAAGTGGTAAGGACTTCTATATTCCACTTGTAGAAGGAGAGGAAGTTGGTTGGTGTTTGAGGTTTACTGGGCAAAGCAACACTTCTGTGCCAAACAATTGGTATAAAAATAAAAACAATAGGTAACCTCTAGAAAATGTAAAAAGAAATCAAGTTAAAACTAAAAAAAATGTCCAAAAGCAGGTAAAAGACTCAAAAAGGCCTATGGCACATAAAATGCTAAAAACACAGCCAATGACACTGTCCAATGTCAGAGGTAAACCCAGAGAAAAATACACGTCTAGAATGATGTCACCACTAGCATTCATAGCGCCAACATGAACATAAAAGGTGGGCAATTGGGACTTGAGTGTCACAATGGCTACACATTGGTGGATCAGTCCCACATAGAAAAAAACTATGAATCAAAAACTGTGACTAATGTGAAGCCTAGCTAAGACAACTTCCTCCCTTCGATTCTTACAGAAACTATATGACTAAACAACAACAGTAAGTTTAATCTGGAAAAGCTTGTTATCAACTGCCTACTGGTATGAAGTTGGCTAAGAGAGTCAGTGGAAATAGTACAGTCAGTGTACTGCTTAGCTTCTACGTGATCTAAAGCAAGAGAAATGGAATACAACTCTGCTGAGAACACAGAAACTGTTAAGAGGATCCTGTGAGCAACCATTGAGCCACAGCAAACCATGGCAGAGCCCACAGAGTCAGTTGATTTTGAACCATCCGTGAAAACAGGAATAGAAGAATGGTTCGAAAGATGTTTGGCTAAGAGAAGATGGAACTTCCAATCGGGAGTATATGCCTTCCTCAGATAACTCAAAGAAAGGTCACAGATGAGGATGGGAAGAAGCCTTGGACGAACGATGTGGTAATTGGAATCAGCAACATCATCCAACTGTGTCTGGATATGAGGGCCAAACAGAGGAATAGCCTACTATCAATTCTGAAAAAAAAACAGGTGGGATACTGTGGTAAGGATCGAAGATTCGTAGCATAAAGCAAGGAAAGTTGCAAATGTCTGAGGTCAAGAGGAGGTTCTTGGGACTCAGTGTACAAACTCTTGACTGGTGAAGTGTGGAAAGCCCCTGTGCAGAGCCAAAGCCCCAGATGGTGTACACAGTCCAACATCTTAAATGCAGAGGGCCTGGCAGAACCATAGACCAACTTGGATGGTAAGAAGGCACAATATATCTTGAGCATGCAACATTGATCCACTCTCCAAGAGTTAGAAGTGAGGACACGGAGGATATTCAGTGCCTGAGTATATTTGACACAAAACTGCTTAATGTGAGTAATAAAAGTCAGCTAGCATAGCAGTCTGACAGAAACCCCAATAACTTCGACTCTGAAACAACAGGAGGAATAACACCATAGAGACAGAGCTCAGAATTTGGGTGTAAACCCAGATGGCAGCAAAAATGAATGAAAATGGTTCTAGAGAAAGAAAAGGTGAAACCATTTGCTGTCATCCACATCAACAAGCGAGTCAGAGCAGTCTGAATCTTCCACTCAATAAACTTCATGTTCGACTATTGACAAAAATTGTGGAAGTCATCAACATAGAGGCCATTTGCAATAGTAAGAGGAAGTTAGTGATAGAGTTCATCTTGATACTGAAATGCGTGACACTCAAGACACAGCCATGAGGAACTGCATGTTCCTGTGTGAAAGATCAGGGCAGGGTCGAACCCACGTAAACTTGGAAGCTCTGGTTTTGTAAAAACATACAGATAAAAATGGGTAAATGGACATGCAACCCATATGAACGGAGGTCCCCCAAAATGCCAAACCTCTAAATAGTGTCATAACCCTTCTCAAGATAAAAGAAAATAGAAAGAAGATGCTTTCTCTTGAGGAAGACTTCCATGATCGAGGTTTCAAGATGAATCGAGTGGTCCACAATGGAGTGCTGTCGACGAAAACCACACTTTGTGGGCAAGAGGAGATTGTTGGATTCAATGAACAAAACAAGACAAGCATTAACCATCCTCTCCAAAACCTTACAGAGACAGCTAGACAGAGCAATTGGACGATAATGAGAAGGAATCTTGGGATCCTTCCCAGGCTTTGAAAAAGGTAGAACAATAGCTTTGCACCACGTATCAGAAGAACAAGAGAGGCAGGAGAAGATGGTGCAACATATCGTAATGAACATCATCATCATGCCCAGTCGATATACTACCAGACCAAAGAAGAGCAAATTAAGTTACACCAGTGTAAACGGGCGATTATAGTCATAGAGACGATCAGCACAAAAGGAAAGAGGTGATAACTCTGCACAAGACTTGATTACCAAGAAGGCAAGGAAAGAAACAGAAATGCTGGAGAGATAAGAAAAACTATCCTCGAGAGTATCAGAGATACTCTGGACATCAAGAAGGCAAAGGAAGAAACTGAAATGCTGGAGAGATAAAATAAAAACTCTCCCCGAGAGTATCAGCGATATTCTGGACATCAGTAAACTCCTGACCATTGGAGAGTAAGATCAAAAGAGGATGGGAAGGATACTTCACACTGACCTTCTGTATCTTGTCTTAGATACCTCAGAAGTGGTGGTAGAAGAGATTATGGTAGTGAACATAATCCAAGATTCCTTCTGGCTTTGATTCCTGACTAGCTGGGCACAAACATGAGCCTGCTGAAAAGCAGGGCAGATGGAAAGAGTGGAATACCTGCAAAATATATCCCAAGACCGTTTTTGGGCATTTTTTACCTGCTGGCAGGCAGGAGACCACCATGGACGAGAATATCATGGGAAATGTGTCAGGGTTTGGGGGATAGAACGAACAGCTTCTTGAATTATACAATCAGTTACTGCCTCCATGCAGTCGTTAACAGATGGAAGACAAACAACACCATGATAAAGTTCCGAGAGAGTGGTGAAGGAGAGCCAGTTAGCCGGCTTGAATTTCTACAGTGGCAACAACCACGGCTAATCGCCGTCAAAACGATGGGAAAATGATAAAAAAGTGAAGGGGAAGAGATAGATAAATCTATAGCAGTAAAAGACTGACTAGGTGCATGAAAATAAGTAAAAGAACCAGTGCTAAAGAGAGAAAGGTTGTGTCTGAGAGCATATCCTCCACAGAATAATCTCTCCCATCAATATCAGCACCACCCAAAAGGGGAATGTGTCCATTAATGTATCCCAAGATGAAAAAGAGGGACAGCAGCTGTTCTATGACAGCATCAAGGTCTAATTGACCATAAATCTTTCCTGGAGACAGGGGAAGAGAACAAACAAGGATATATCGAGTGGCACAGACAAGGTTGGTACGAGCTGGCCAATCACCAGTGCCACATCTCCATGAATATCGCTTATCACTCTGGTATAAAGAAAACTGCCAAAAAGTGACAGTATCAGTAGGTCTTGGCAAGGTTTCCTGTAAAGAGGATAGGAATAGATCAAGGCCTTAATGTGATCCAAATTAGAATAAAAACCTCGACAGTTCCACTGTATCAAAGTGGCCATTTTTATTTAGGTGGAGGAGAACTGGGCAGAGAACCCTTCTGTTTGCGACCACAACACTTTTCTTTTTGAGAAAAAGGTCTTTCAACCTCTATGGAATCTGTCAACTAGACAGATCTCTATCAGAAGAAGGAGACTCCAGTGACTGATGGCATGACCAAATAATGATAAGCTTGAAAGAGGGGTAGGAACCACCACAATTGGCATAATGTGGGTCCAGTTGACACTCTTATGTAAACTTTATCTTTTCCACCATAATGAACACCCATCAAAGAACCACAACAAGATGGAAACACCTGAGAGGGTTAGGGATATATGGCTGTACCTTACAGTAAAGATAACTTGCATTGACAGTGGCAGGTGGATATGGTGATGTAAGTATCAATACAAGAACACTGATAGGCAGCATAATCTCATCTTTACGAATAGAGACACGTCTCACAGCAGTAACTCCTTGGATGGAGAAACCAGCGACGATCTCCGACTTGGGAACGTGAGGAATTCAAAGTAACATGGGTAGTAACTTCAATATGTATATCTCCAATGGCCTTTGAATTCAGGAGAACTTTGTAGTGTTTTGATGTAGATGTTTCCACCAAGATGTTCCCAGAATGTAGCTTCTTCTCTGACTTCAGAGAGCCAGCAAGTCCCTCTAATTCCTTCTAAATAAAAAAGAGAGACACCTGCCCTAAAGGTTTGTCAGATAAATAATGAGGTACAGGTGCAGATTGAGTTAGTGACTACTGTTCATGGTCTTCCAAACATGGCAGCTTTCCTATCAACAAGCTTTCTTATTGTTTTCTTGGGTCACTGGGTGCAGGATCCATTCAAAATGGAGAAACTTCAGTTCCCACTGACCCCACTCACCATGGAGTCTTACAGGACACACTACAATGCTAAAGTAGTGTGACTGATAACTTTGGGCACTGTACCCAAATACCAGCATCAGACAATGTCCACAACACCCATTGAGAACGTTTAACACTGGAACGTAGTTTATCCTAGCCCCATAGGACCAACCAATTTACCCTGGGGGGATCCATCCGAAGGCTACCCGTCTACAGTAATTCAAGGCCAAAGTGACATGCTAAAGTGCCACTAGTAGAAACTGACCCATCAATGACATCCCTCTACCTTGTGGGTGGATGTTCAGATCCCAGAGGAGGTAAACTGAAAATACAGAACCTTCCCTGGGAGGTCTTCTCATCACATATAGGAATCCACCTCGAAGGGCAAGTTGGAGAGTCTGGAGTAAAATTACACTAGAGACTGTGCAGTGAGTTACCATGAAATCCTATTTTGAAAAGCAGTTCACTCCTGATTTATTCAATCTCAGGAACAGAGAGATGGGCAGCAATCTCTTTCTGCTTTATTTATGATAGTCCATGAAATGGCACAGTCTGGAATGGGCATATTTATGATGCAATATACTGTGCACAATCCTACGAGCAGTCTTGTGGAACACTCCATCTCAACAGTGAGCATTATAGGTCTTGTTGTTATGGTTATGATGGTTGGTCTAGTTCATTTCCTATGGTAGGATGGGGATCTCCAGTTAACAAAATATATCTCGACACCAGCTCTCCTGGGAATCAACCTGCAGGAAATGATATGACGGGGGTTCCTCAGCAAATTAGTATTTTGTGAAAAGCCATACATTGCAGATTTGTTGGCTGGTCCAGCTTCTTTCCAAAACCAGCTTTCCTGGGAAGCAATGCTGCAGGAGATGGTTGGATGAGAGTTCCCCAGCCAACAAGTTTACCTGGATATATACTACTCACTGGTGAGTGGGATCCAATATGGAAGAGGGTGTGATCCTGAAAGAGAAAATAAATAAAGAAAAAAGAAACGAACTCACAGTTGAATTGTTGTGTGTAGTATGGCTACAGGCAGAATGCAATATCCAGATGAGGAAAAAATGGCCACATGATGGAGGTAATGGGAGTTGAGGTGTTGGGTGTGGTCCACATGCCAGCCTGGTTGATGAGCAGATGAAGTAGATGAGCATTTAGGGTAAAGGTAAGATGAGATGACACCTGAATAAACATTGGGATTCAGGAGATGAAGATGAATAAGCCTCCTTATATGTTGGCAAATCCAAACTGTAAAGGTTGAGGGTAAAATATCTCTTTGAGAGGAATGATTCCAATGGATAAAAAGGAAGCTATGCAGGCAATATAGAATGAGATCACATAGAAGTCTATCCATATCAGAATGGAAATATTAATGGTAAATGGAAGGTAGGGAAATTGCAGTAAAAGAGGCATTGCCTTCGTGAGCTACTACGGTCTTGGGTAGGAAACTTTGATCCAGATACAGGAGAACATATGTATAATGATAAAGAATGCGTGATATATTGATAACCACAGGCCAAAAAGGAGCAATAAATAGGTTTTGAGAGATAAATGGCATAGAAAACAGGTAGCTCAAGGTTCAAATGTAGTTTGGATAAGAGCCTGGAGAACAAAGGTTCCAGAAATAATGCAACAAAAGAGAAATGGTAGGAGAGGAAAACACCCTATGGTAATGGGGAAAATGGAAGGTATTGGACAAGGCTGCTCAATACCCAGCAACGGTATATATGGAAGAACCATTGTGAAACAGCCATGTAAAATATTTGGAAACGTGAGGAATATTTAGACAGGGAAGGAAGGCAATCACGGTACAGAGTGGGAAAGGATGGAAGCCACATGTGTGAATAGTCTGGACAGCCGCACATAAAGCCAGATTGTGGCAATTGCAGAATGAAACTCGTGACTAAGGTTAATGGAGGAGGGATTGGAAAAGAAGAAGTGGTAATAGAAGTACTGTCTGCAGGAGGGTAAGGACAGGAAACAAAGTTTGCACTGGCCAGAAAGATGCTATCAGAAGGACACGACACAGAATGGAATGGATGATGGATAAAACACTGGTAAGGAAACGGATAGTAGGGTATGTATACAAGTAATGGTTGGTCCAATCCTGACTGAAAGCATTTACTACCAAAGTCAAAGGATGAGGTACTGGGGATCAAAAAGGGTATTTGGTATTGCATCCAGACATGGAGTACCCACTGATCCCATAACCACCAGAAAACTTGGGAATTGATGTGCATTGCTATCTTGACTGAAGACCAGAAACCTGAGATTTCCTGAGAATCCATACCCACTCCCCAATCCATAAGAGAAGCATCTGTAAGCAAATGCAACTTTGGTCGTGAAGGTGGAAGAAAATGCTTGCAGTGGTGTTGTCTCTGTTGAGCCACCATGTCAAATGTACTTGCTGTGAGGGAGGAAGATGAATAATGGAGTCCAGGAGATCCCAAGCAAGGTTCCATTGATTGTGTACCCCTGCCTAAGAGTACACATGTGAGTATGACCCAAGAGTATAAAGGCTTCCTTGGAAGCCCACATCTCCAAAAGAGAAAGAACATCGTGTGCAGACTAAGAGGAGAAGGTTGGGCCCAGCTGATGAGGGAGTTGAAAAATACACCTAGTGGAAAAGGTGTTTGGGAAAGAAAGGGCTACTGTAATTTGATAAGCCATCCCACACGAGCTGCTTCTTCAAGGAGCAACTCAGTGTGTTGGTGAGCACTTCTTGGGATGGAGCTAATAACAGCCAGTCATTCATGTAATGATGAAAACACAAACCTTTGTATGAAGTAGTCAAGCAAAGGCTCTGACCACCCAAGAGAAAACATAGGGTACAGATGCCAGACTGAAAGGTAATGTGTGGAACTGATAAATACGACCCCTGTATACAAAACAAACGTACTATCTGGATGATGGGGCACTAGGAATATATAGGTAAGGATCCGAGACATCTACCTCTGTTACCCACAGACCTGGAGTAAATGCCCAATGAAGTGTAATGAACATCTTTATGGTGAAATAGGGAAGGTTGATGAACTGGTTTAGACATGCCAGGCACTGGATGCCAGTACCTCATTTCTTTGGAGGATTTACTAAGAACTTGGAGTAAAACGATGGAGAGGGAACACTGACAGTTTATATAGCATCCATGAGAAGGAGTGTCTGAACTGCATTGGAAAGATGCTGGCACAATGTAGGGTCTCGAGGAAGAGGGAAGCTTACTGGGTCTGTGAGAAAAAAGGAGAGTTGAGGAATTGAAGGGATAAATCTTCTGACAGTATCCGAATCACTCATGGAGCTGATGTGAACTTGTGCCTTAGGTGCACAAATCTGGCCAAATGTGCTCCTCCCTTGCCAGAACCCATGGAATAGTCACTGGTACAACTGATGGTGAATAATCTGACACCTCGCCACTGAAACATGGGAAAGAGGGATGGATAATAAGGCTAAAGGAGAAGAAAGAAAAACAGAATAGGAGCAGGACCAAGTGAAGGCTGCAACAGACAACTGACCAAGGAAGAAATGGAGGAGTATTGCTGAGCAGCCTCCACCCGTGTGTCCAATGATTTGGGTAGGTCTCGAAAAGTTGACCGACATAAAAGAGGAGCCATCCAAAGATCTTGTAGGTAGGTTTTGGGTAGGCCCACGATAATTAACAGAATGTCCTGATCCAGGAGATCCCAACAATTGAGAAGCCATATTTGAAGGGAAAGGGCTATGGAGAATAAATGTGCTAACCTGGAGAAAACAAGGTCAAGAGTATCCTCCAAAAACCCCACAAGAGATTAGTGAATAGCCTCTGTGAGGAGGTGAATGGAAGAAAAGTAACACATGAGGATGATTCAGGTTAAATGAAGGCAGAAAAAATGGGTTTTTAAGAACTCACAGAAGTATCAGGGTCTGAACCCCAAAACTGAATTAATGACTCCAGCTGTTGGGAATCCAAAATCAGGAAATCTGTTTCATGGTATGCTAAGGCTTATTTCATCCGAAGTTCGAGGGGGCGAAGCATGCTGCTCCCCCTGCACAATCGTGCCTGAAATTTGTCAGCATGGAACCCGATATCTGGAGTTAGGGGAAAATGAGGTATTCTGAGGAAGGTGTCGAATGTAGGATAGAAGAAAAGGACTCATATCAAACTAGGGATATACACAGAAGATAACATACCTGTGAAACCATATACAGGAAAGCTGAGAGCAGCCTGGGAGCTTCCACGGGAGAAACTCATGACTGCACGGCATAGGAAGGAAGAGGAAAGAGATTAAGAGGCTCTCTAAATCTTCATCATCCTGCCCAGACTTCACTGTAAAAGGAATGTCTTGTCTGGGTTCTAGAGAAGCTGTTGGCTGTATTGTTGGATTCAAGCTCCCTAAGATTCAAGACTAAGGCCGAGACCTCCCTCGCCAAAAGTGTGGAACCTGAAGCCTGAGAAACAGCAGTTCTTGTAGTATTCACTACTATAGTCATAGTGATTTGAAATTCTGAATTCATATTCAACTGTGGGGAATTTCCCAAGTAGAAAAAATAGTTACTTTCTGTCGGTTTTTAAATGATATTAAATGAACTGAAAGTAACAAATCTATTGAGAAGAAAAAAAATTGCTTAACCAACACAAAAAAGAACATGCACTAATATTCTAGTTAACATTAGTGAATTTTTCGCAAATAGACATCTTCCAAAGTCTGAAAAAACATGTGGGAGACATTCTGAACTTCAGTTGGTTATAAACATGTGTCAGAGTAAAGTACCTGTACATAAATAAGTATTTCCAAAAATGGAAGAGGTAGTAGGGACCACTGTATTTCATTCACTAAATATAGTGATATCTCAGTAAATGGGAAAGATAGGAGGTTCTTATTTTATGTTCTAGCTTGTCAATATCAGTGATTTGAGTTTGTGTTTTCAAAGAAACTATAGACTTTGTATTTGGACATCATAAACATCTAATTTGAAACAAAGCTGCACTCAACATACCTCTGACACACAAGAATTGATATTTAGGAATTCTGTTTTAGTATTTACGTTTAAATTACGAAATTAACTAATGTATAATACTAAAATGTGAATTATAATCTTCAATTTGATGCCAAACTTATTGCTATACATTCATAAAATAGTAGTTCAATAAAATTTTGAATGCAAGTGTACAAACATGATGACATGCCCACTGACCCCTACCCATAGGAAAATCTGTAGCGTTAGGGTTAATACAGCTGGGTGGTTAACTTAATTACCTATGAACATGAATATCACACCTATTAGTCTCATTTAAAATGATCAATTAATCAAATTACAAGTAAACATATTAATGTTATAAAAATAATCAAATACTATAAATTATTACTTTGATTATTCCAGAAATAAAATATTGCTATTGTGATTCCTCATTATTATTTTGAATTAATTTATGTTTATATCTTAACTGACTAGTGTGAAGACACGCAAATATAATCAACTAATTAAAAGTAGTATTTCCACTTATTACTATTTTCAGTTATTTCAACTATTCAAATCTCACGAGAATAATTGATTAGTTGAATGTAATCAATTGATGAGCCAACAATTAATAAATTATCATATTTCACTTATCCCTCTAGAATCTATGTTTTTATATTAAATCTGTAATGTGCAGGTGGGTACAAATTATGAGAAAAAGACTTGTATTAGGTCTTCCAAACATTAACAAAACTTCAGAGTTGAAATTTATACAGTTACCTGGTTCACAATACTTATAGAGATGTGCTGTTTATCGTCTCAAAAATATAGCAAAGGGAGAAGAAATATTTATAATAAAGAAGTAATCTTCAAAATGAAAAGACGCTGTTCAAGGCTGGCCTCCATTCAAAGAGCATCATCATGTTACATGCAAAAATCTAGCATCTGTTATGTCAGACACTCCTGACATGAGGCAAACAACTACAGGAGACCAGCATTCACTCCTGTAGACCTACAAACTGCAGCCATTTAATAGATGACATGCTTCAGACTGAATACATTTGTGAAACAAATATAATCCTGTTGAATTTTTTAAATAATATTGAAGTATTTCAGTCCAGATAAATTCAGCATTTAAACTCACTTACTGTTAAATAATGATATACATATGTCCTGGATTGTTGAAAAGTGAGAAGGTGAATACAAAATCAACAAAACTAGACTAAGAACACAGATCTAAAAGCAAAATTGTATTTAAATCAACATAATGCCCCTACAGCTGAAACAACATATTTGGAGTCATTGGGTATTTAATACACAGCCATTGATACACACAACCATCCTGAACACAAGGTTATGCTGGCCCAAGGACATTATAATGTGACTGACAGTCCTATATTTGCTGGTAAAGAGTAGTCCATAGGTTAGCAGATGGTGTTAATGAATGTTTGATTGTCTTTCCTTCAATCAACAGTGACAAATTAAGGACAGTGTCTGGTAGACTTAGCAGCTTTGTCAAAACTCAAAAACAAATGTAACATTCCCACAGCTAAAAAGGTAAGTGTGGTTGGTGACATTGGAAATTAAACCCTTGAAACATGTTAAATTGCAAATATATCAATAGGATTTTCAATAAACATCAACAAAATCAATAGATAAATATACCATTAAAATGTGCAAGTATCAGTCATTTTTATTTAGGGGTCACAAAACAAAAACAGAACTTATATATATATACATTTTCTTCTACATTACACTTTATATAATACAGAATAAAGCCATGCTCCACAACCAGTTATGAGGATATCTGTATGGAGAAACCCACAGAACATTATTAATACTATTTTCTAAGCTCGTTATGAGTTTTGTAATTAGCTACACGGATGAGATTATTTGCAGAAAGAAACCCTTGCAATGGTACTAATCATATATATATATATATAGTTTCATGATGTATTTTCATACAGTTATGTAGACAATCATAGATGAGTCATACCTAATGTCATAAAATATACGATTACTTAATGTTAAGCATACAGAAAATAATTATGATTGTTTTGTACAAAAATACAGAAAAATTTGCTAATTTTAATTAGAAACTTTCATTGATATATCTCGTTTAAATAGTCTAATATCATTAATATATTTGATGCTTATAATCTCAAGTTTTTGCAAGCCTTTATTGAATTGGATGAGACCTAGTTAGATGAATTATGGCAGCATGGTTTTACATTTTGAGTAGACATTTATTTTAAGTAAAAAATGAAAAAATTGAATTTAAAAATCCTGTAATTATAGTTAAGTTTACAATAGCAAGAAGGTAATAGTATCAACCGTTACCTTATCTCATCATTTGAGTTAATTTCTACAAACATTTTTCTCTTATTATGCTCATAAGTAACATGCAACCTCAGTCGCACTTGCCTCCAGCAGTCAGGCAATGATTAATCATTTAATGTTAAGTCCAGACATCTCTGTAACAGTTAATAAAATTAATTTACTTTGTCGCAATCATGAATGTAACATTATGAAATGTGGCTAAAGTAAAAAAAAGGCAGCATTCACACTTGTGTGAAAAAGAAAAAAGTCATTGCAACAAAACAATACATTTACAACATAAATATGTGCACTTACTAATACTAGATAATGTAAAAGTTTCTTCATTTTCACCAACTTTATATCCAACAAAGTATCCAGCTCCTCATCAGAAAGGGATTCAATCTTCACCTTCAACACTTCCATCGTTGTACCTATGTGGTACTTTTAACATTCTTAGCTGGAATTTGTGATCAGACTACAAAGAAATAGGTTAAGAATTAGAACTAATGATTGTTACAGTCTTCAACAAATCTTAACATGCACATTAACTTAACTTTCATGACAATCCATGAACTTGTATCTTTACACTAAAAGTTACTTGTTCTCGTAATCTGATCCATAATTTATATCTTTCACCTAAACTGTTAGTGCTACACGTTCTCTTTATAATGTACTTAAGCTTATATCTTTATACTAAAACTGCAAAACAATTTCTTTATCTGATCTATAAAATTATTTCTATACTAAAACTGTAACAAGTTTTCCTTATCTACCTTTGACATTTTGAAAATAATAGATACTTATCAATCAAAATTATCTTTGCAACAGGTTTTTATCTACTTTAGAGTTTAAGGACTGATGTACGTATGTGATGATTGAGTTGTATATATAGGATAATGTAACCTAACTTAAAACTATTGTTACGTATCTTCTTGTTTGTTAATTTCCGGTATAAATTCTTTCCGAGGAACTTCAGCCATACAAGTCCATTCTTGAATAAAACTAGTTTATTCTTTTTCATACAAACTTTGTAATACACAGAATTTCCAAAGTCAATGCATTTTCTCATCGTTTTAAACTTAACTTTTATAACACACGCTATAAATCACAGTGATTCACACACTTTACTTACGGTGCCTACTGTTCGCTTGACTCAATTACCTATTCGCCGCAGGCTTTTTTTGCCAGGCTTGTATATACTGTTACGACAGCGGAAGTCAAGTGACACTGGTAACACGTGATGAGTTTCTAGAAGGATTATGAAGGCTT
>NW_013667416.1:19732-20439 GCF_000517525.1 Limulus polyphemus
TTTATTTAGGAAAGGACTTGTATCACTGAAGTTTTTCGGAAATAATTTCTACGGGAAATTAACAATCGACCAGAGACATAACAATACTAAAGAAGAGAGCATCTAGTTCACACTCGAGCTGGCAGGCAAGTTCATGATCCTTTGAGAATCTCCAGCGCAAATACTCGCAGAGTCACGTGACTTCCGCTGTCGTAACAGTATGTTAGGTTTGTGTATCTTAGATTGTCCATAGAATTGAGGGGGGAAGTTTCGTTGGTTTTTAAGTCTTCGGCTAGCTTCTTTAACCAATTTTACATTCACACACTTTTGGGAAGAGTGAGCCTATGCATCATAGAATATTTAAACTATTGATTCATTCTAAACACACATACAATAGTTTCAATAAATGTTACAATTTAGCATCCAAAACAAGCAATGAAAAGTTCAGATATCATCACAATTCAAATATTTCATACTAACTCTTCTCATACAAGCTCAATTATTTTGAATAACCACCATGTAACCATGAAAATATACATACAACTTTTAATGTAGTGTTTATATTCAAAAAATTTGGCAAACTTTTAGTAAACATTATGTTATGACAGCGGAGGTCACGTGACGCTAGTAACACGTCATGCATTTCTCGAACGGTAGTCTTGTATATATAAACCGGTAAGAACTGACGGCAAGAAGGTAATGGGTAATTTAACTGTGGACAGAGAGAT
>NW_013667416.1:20449-28535 GCF_000517525.1 Limulus polyphemus
GTCGCTAAAGTTTCTTTGGAAAGAATTTTTAGGGAAAATTAACTAACGAATGGAGGCGTAACAATTACAAGTCTTTTGCACACAAAAATTCAGACTTTGTAATTAAGTACTTTTACTAAAAAATTATCTGTGAATGGATGGAGTCAGAGTGTAAAATCATTCAGAATAAAACTACTTTTTCATTTTAAAATTTCATTTGCATAACCAGCAGGACCTACTTAATGAATAACAAAAGGTTTTGTTCTTACAAATTTGTATTTTATCTGTTATTGTCTCTACCTTATCACTGTACACAGGCTTGGTCCATTTGATTAACCTTGTAACCACCACAAAAAAAAATCTGAGTTACCCTTTTTCCTTCTAAAATGACTGCTTATTGTTACAGACTATTACACTTTAATACAATTCAAATTTGGTTATATAGATTTATTGCTTTGTTGCCACTTAGCTTAATGTCAAAGTGGAAATTATCACAGTGGGAAAACTTTGTGTAAACAGTGCACTGAGTTACCAGCATGCTTGGTCAAATTACAATGCTTGTTCTAATGAGTATATTTTTCATTTAAGTATTCTTATCTAACCTAATACGTTTCTAATTTCTACATTTTAGTTACTTTATAACAATAAATAAAACATGTACATAAAAAACAACAAATTTAGTAATTAAGTGTGAGTCTTGTACTTCTTTTGGTTTCAAAGTATCAATGAAAGTTAACCCTCTTTTTTTGTATGGGTATTATCACTTTAATTCTTATTTATTTTAAACATGCAATTCAGAACACACAAAAAATGAATGCACAACAAATAGCAATGTACAAAACTATTATAATCAGAGGTGTAAGAGGCAAATTAAAAGTGATAGAGCCCAAGATTTATTTGACTGAGCAAGGCAAGGGAATGTGCCCATCACAGGTGCACCCATTAGGACTGGGATCCAGGGCTCGCCCAACGGCTCTTGAAGGTCTTGTGTTCTGGGTTAAATTTTATGAGAGTAATTTACCTAATTTTGATGTATTTGTACTGGGACAAATTAAAAAGGCTGAAGCCTTCTGCTTCCTATGCCACTGATAAACTGGCTTGCTAACTAAGTTATATGTGTGTTAAAATATTTTTCATTATCTGGTCAAGGTGACCTCAAGAATAACATAGTATGAAATTGATGTAGAATAACACAAAACTAATGACGAGAATGAGCTAACCTCATAAGGAAAGCAGTGAAATAAAATCTTCTCTTTGTATTGGTTATAACTAATCCAACAGCAAATGTCAGAGAGAATTATTCAAATTTTTCAAAGACAATGTGTTCTAGGTGAGGTGTGGCATGTGAATTTTAGTTTATGGCACATAAATCATTAACGCAAGAAGCAGACACTATAAGTTTTCATTTTAGCTGAGGATATCTTTTCCTCAAAGCCTGGATAAAACCCTTGAGGTATGTAAACTGTAAAAGTAATTAAAAAACAAAACACATAATGCCTATACAAAAGGATATGAAATAACAAATCTTAAAGAGGTTATACAGAGCATATAACCATAAATTTATTATCAGCACTTACACTTACATAAGCCTTGTAAACAACACGGGAAAGAAAGGTATCTTTTTGAATTCGCAGTATCTTGAACCATACATTTGAGTGTACGAGATTATTTTCTATCCATTTCATTCCAGACTTTTTTAGAGACAATCCAGTAATCTGGATCTTCAAAGGTCTAGCTTTCTTTAAATAATAGTAATGCTTGAGTAAAAGCATATTCTTTACACTGACAGATAAATGGTTTTTCTAAAGTGAAGAGTTATTCTCACCTTATATCTACTAATGCAATTTAAATGCATTACAAGATAAATACTGTTTCAATTCATTCAATATATGGTACAAAAATTTTCACACACAAAAATTAAAAGAATAAATTGAGAGTGCTAGACTTACATATAGAAATGAAAAACAGAAGTCTCATATTAAAGGATATCACAGTAAATTTTGTTTTTGTTTTAGTAATTAAGCACAAAGCTACACAATGGGCTATCTGTGCTCAGCCCACCACGGATATCGAAACCCGGATTCTAGCATTGTAAGTCCGCTGTGCCACTGGGGGCCACATTAAGCCCACTGTAATTTTAACTCTTAGTAAAGTTTGTTTTCACTTTTAAAATTGGAACAGTAAGTACTATTAGTTGCTAATATATTAAGAGATCCTGATTTTAGGTCCAGCTACCCCCCAAACAAAAAACAACAACAACAAACAAACAAACTTAAACTTGTTTTAGACATATTTGGAAAGTGAAGTTCATTCACAGAGATTCATGTATAATCCAATTTTTTCTATTATGATATTCTAAAAAAAAATCAGAGATTTTTTTAAGTTGGGACATGTAAAATAATTCTACTAAATGGAATAAGATACCAAAGCTAACTTGAAATGGTAACATGTTTAGTAAGTGCAGAGTGAAGTTCTTTAAAATCTAAAAAAACTTACTTATAAAGTATAGAATGGTCATTGAAGGGTTAAACTAAAAAACATTTGTTACCAAGCAGTTTTTGGTAGAATTAAATCAGAATTTTGACTCAAAATCTTTAAAAATATACTTTGGGAAACATATTTAATATGCAAATTACTCAATAGACCATAATACACATGAGTTCTTTAAACTTGGGTGTACACAGGTGAAATTGGAATAGTGGGAAGGTTGCTCTCATGCTATATACAACCATGTGACTGAAGTTCTGAATGTCCTTGGCACAATTCAGAGCATGCATCAACATACCCATAATTCTCATAAGATGAAATTTGCTTTCCCACCATAATTCACATTTCTTAGTTGCAGTCTGGATGGAAACCACATATTGCTTGGTTGTGGAGAGGTGAGTGGGAATGTTTTTCAGAAGTAAGTACCTGTATGAAACTCATTTTAATCCTAAAAATGTAAAATTAAACTCGGACTTACCTCTGAAATACTGATAATTAGAATACCCACATTGTAAAGAAAAAAATGGTTATAAAGTAATAAGGTAGGATGGTAATAACCTATACCACACTTAGGAGAAAATATATCTTGAAAGACAAATGATACAAGGAACAGGAAGCTAACAGCTTAAAGAGGGGCAAGTAATAGCCCAACTAACCATAAAAAAGTCCTAGTAGGGGAGAGGAATTGGACAATGGTGTGTGTGTGTGTGAAAGGAATGGATTATTGCATAGCAAGAGGCAGAATGTTGTGGATAATGCTCCAAGGTAATCTTGCACTGGATGAAACAGAGAGACCCTAGATGAAAAGCCAGTTAAAGAAGAAAGGAAGAAATGGAGGAGTAGGATGATCTGGCCTAACAGAGTGGTGGAGGGACCTGTAGTGGTAGACAGTACATGAATGACCACATGATTTAGCCATGCTTGTGGCAGCAGTGTACTCATATCTTCTCTGCCAATAGGCAGACCTACAAACATAGATCTTTTATTTTCGTTTTCAGTATTAATATTTGGAAACTGCATTTCAGACCACAGTACCGACGTCTTCACTAAGGGTGTAGTTGTGCGTGGCAAAGATGGTAAAGGCAAGTTTGGCAAAACATAGGGCTCATCACAGGACAAATCGTGTTCACTTAAATTTTAACATACTGAAATATGTTCGCAATTCTTTTTTCTCTTTTCTGGTAAAATGGAATCTGAAGCTGATGTGATATTCAGCATTTCCTTTTTTTCTAGGTCTTTTTTCTTCCAGCTTTGTTTCTACCGCGAGACTTGCCTCGAATTTCACTGAGATTGTACTTTCTCTTAGAGTCAGCAATATGACAACATTTTCCTGTAGCTGGGCAGAAGCATGATTCTTTAGGATAAAGTTTAACTGTGTACAGTTGGTTATTGAAACCTCTTACAACAAAGCATCGCATTTCTTCTTGCAGAGATACTCTGTGTTGTTTCACAAGGTATTGTACCAATCCTTCTCCACTCTTGCATTCGCGAATGTCCTGTTTAGGCTTTGGTACATGCATGCCTTTAATTATTGCACAAATCTCGTCAGGACAAATGGCATCATCAGAAAAAAATATCCTCATATTGCTGTCACAAGCTTTTATTCTCTAGATTCCAATCATCCATACCACACTGACCACGAAGTATTTCTTTATAAACAAAATTTTGAAAAAAGTACACAGCTAGAAGTAAATCATCAACTTTAACTTCTTTAAAATCAAGTATTCTTGTTGTGCGTTTAACCTTTCTGAAGGATTGGTCGTTATGCCACTACCAGCTGTATAAACGTTAGCATCTTCTAACAGTCATCTTTAACAACAGTGTCGTGAACATTATCTCTGTAATCCTCATAAAAGGCATTGCTCCAGCAAACTCTTTGCTAACAATATTTTATGTGGTATTCTTCCCGGTTTTAGCAGTCAAGTAGGCGCAAAACATTGTTCACGTAGTCTGTTTGATCTGCTGTCGTTGCTTGTTGATCATATAGCCAATGTTTAATGTCGTTAGGAATATGGTTCCAGCAGTTGAAGTTTTTCCACATAGGAAAGTTCTTAGCGACTGCCAGGTCGATAGACTTCTCTCTGTTAGTAACAATAATTAACGAATGCTCATGTAGAAATGGAAATACATTCCCAGACGTTCAAAGAAGACTGAATGTATTTATTTTCCTTTGTTGCCGTCCAAGATGAATGCAAGAGGAATAATAGGTCTTTCTTTAAAACCTATATGTCTGAAAAGAATAACACTAACATAAAAATCACCACAATTAAAAATAGTATCGTATCCTAACTATAAACCAAGGGAATTTTCGGAGACAATGCTTCTCAATTCATTTCCTAAGCTTGGTATACCAAAAATTACAAAACTATTAGGATACAGCTGATATTACCAGACATACGTTTTAAGAGTCCAAGCTATTTCATAAGCAGCTTATACATCATCATTACACAAACAGTGTTTTCATTTTTCATTTTTAACTTTATTTCTCACCTGTTCTGAAGACTTTGGCAATATTGATTGTACATGAAATGGCGGACATGATTTTCCTTCCAATTTTCTGTGGTTTATCTCACATGCTATGAATCATTGCATTGAGTGTAGATGGGAAAGTTCTATGGTGAATTCTGTCCAAATTACTTTGCCTTTAGCCTTGAGGCTTCTTGACGACTTTATTATGGTCACCATTATAATAAACTAACACATTACAGTTGGTCTGAGGATTAATTAGGGTAAATGAACGACTATAAAAACCATCTCAATGTCTTAAAGCATAATATCTTTGTCTTACTTTACGAAACTTAGATGGTAGCTTTCTAACCCCAGAGCATATCCACGAAATTCCATTACATGTCCAGTCTTCAAGGGAAGTCACATCAGTAGAAGAATATACATACACTTCTCCAGCCTTAGAGGGAGATCGGATATCTTTCTAGATACCAATGGCATTTTGGACTAAAACAGACTTGGCTGGCTGTGCAGTAAACAACTGCAGTTTCTTGTCCTTACTCGGGAAAACAGTTGCATCACCATTTCACAGTTGATTTCGTTTTGGTGTTCTGATGATGTTTCAGCGTCACTTTCTACCTATAAATCATAGTGTGGCAACAATAAATTATACTGAAAATACAAGACAATATTTACAAAAATTGTTCTAATCGGTTATAATGTATGTGCAGAAGAATCAATGAAATTATGAAGTTTTATGCTTTTCGGTAGTGTGTACATATATAATGAACAGGTTAACTAATTATTTATTTGTATTTGTTTGGTTTTTCTTGTAAAGCTTAAACCTATACAATGGGATGTTTATACTCTGCCCACAGAATGGTATCAAAACCCAAATTTCAGCGTTATAAGCCTAACTCACCGCTGAGATACTGGAGAGTATTTAATTGTAGCCTCAAAGTGTTCAAATAGTCTCCTTCTCCATGCTTAATTAGTTATTCGTTACAAAACTCGTAGAATATATGCATAACTCTCACACGGAAAAAAGAACTTCTACCATAAGCCCAATACTACCAAAGTAAACCTGGTTCAATACCAGTGAGTAGCTAAATAACGATTTATGAGCATAAGTAAAAGTTCTATTGGTGGTGGAACATACTACATGTTTCAACAGAAAATGTTGTGTTGAAACATGTAGTATGTTCCACCACAAATAAAACTCTTCCTTATGTTTATAAATCATTGTTTACCAACCTATTGGTATGTATCTGCTTGTTTTCAAAGGTACCTGATGATGACAAAACCTTGTCGAAACGTTGTACATTTGCTGTCATGTTAAACTTATATTAAAGTTTTTCTTCATTACCCATTTAAGCCGTCTCCAGCCATTATTAGTCTCAAAGTGGGTTCCTCGTCATCGAAATGTCAGTCACTCTGTGTGCTATATCCTAGTGTAGCAAACACTAAAATTGCAATTTGTAGTGGAATAATGTTCCTTAGAGAGATGTTCCTTAGAGAGATTTAAAGTGGTAGTTTATATTACAAACACTTTAAAGGAATTATTTAGTTTATTTTGACCCAATAATAACATATATGTCTGATAAAATGATTTATTTATATTTGCCTTGAAATGAAAACAAACTCAAAAAACAATCCCAAGATTTTAAATTACATCTCTGATAATTAAGGATGGCTGCCCACATAGCACGTTTACATGCTCTGCCAAACTGCATATATTTATCTCTTTGGAAGAAAAAATGATGAATTTTCAAACATGTAAGAGAATCAAAAACTGGGTTATTATGGTTTGGATAATCTCTGTAGAAGTGGGAGATATTGATATTTTGGCCAGATTTTCCACAAATTTATGTGAAATGAGCAATAACTAAGCAATTTCCTGTACAGAATATCTAGCCTTTCTGCTAATTTCCTCAGGAAGCTGGGAAAGTGTAAATTTTGAACCCTGTTAAGATTGTAGAATACTTAATAAAGGATATTGCATCAAAGGGGGTAAAAACTAATCAAAGACATCAGATGTTGTAATTATGTCTTATTAAGATTGATTATCACTGCATACAATAAGCTACAATAGTAGTCCATGTTTGATCCTTGTGTAGCAGCTTTTCCCATACTGAGGTGAATAATTTTTTTTTTCAAAAATAACAGCCGAACGTGAAAATAAAAAAATTGTTTATTCAATCATCTTATCATTTCTTAGCTTAAGTTCTATATATTCATATCATCATTGGAAGGTGTAAATTCAATTTCTCTTCTCTGGCACAGTCAAGGATTTCTAAATTTGGTTTTCATTCAGCTGTTGTACAGCTTAGTCCAGAAAACTGTTTCTCAACTTTCAAAGACACAGTCAAAAATTTTATCTGTTGATCAACAACTTAGTGTAACAGCCCATACACAATGGATGTAAATTCTCAGATAGTTGGAAACTTGGGCTACCATGGTTGAGATATTGTAGCAAAGTAAAAGCTATCTTTTGTGACATTTGTATCAAAGCACAAGTGATAAATTCATTCACAAATGGATGTAATGTGCTTAAGACAGAGATTGCTACCAAACACAAATAAAGGAGTTATGCGACTCATTCATTTTTTCTTGAATTTCTACACTGATAAATGTTAGTTGTATGTTTAATATCAAAATGCAAATTGCCTCAACCCATGTGCTAAATTTTTTGTTTCAGTTGTAGCAGCAAAATCTTTTTTTCACGTAAGCATAACATTCCTAAAACCTGTTACCTTAATCTTTTCATGAATTTCCTGGAATTTTTTAAGTTGGTTAGTCTTGAATAAAAAATTTATATTTAACTTTCAATCATAAATTAGATAGTTATATATTTTCCAGTGCCTTTATATCATATAATTTGCTGTTTTAAAGAGTATGATTGCAACTTTATTAACTCAAATGAAGTCATAATATTCAATCCAAATTTAGTCATTTAATTTATTCATGAATGACTTACAATTTTTGGAAACAGTTAAAATGCAACATTATCTAGAAAATCAAATGGAAATAGAACCAATTCAAGTTGAACAAAATTTAAATTACACGTGAAACTTTGAAAGTAAATGAACATACAATGAATCACTTGAACATTTCCAGCCTAGACAACCTTATAATGATTTAGAAAATAACCAAAAAAAAAACTCATTTCACTTGA
>NW_013667416.1:29422-31183 GCF_000517525.1 Limulus polyphemus
ATAATACACGCTATAAATCACAGCGATTCACAATCTTGATAACTTCGCTCCCGACGAGTGCAAAAACACATACTTTATGGCTCACTAGCTTGAAACTAACAGAATCACAAATTACACGGAACTCAAAGTAATTACTGCTCTCTCTTCATTCATCGTCCCCACTGGCTTTCTCTGCCAGGCTTATATACTAACGAAGAGGGCATCTAAAACACACTCGGACTTCCCAAATCATTCGAGTAACTCATCAGCGTCAAGTGACTTTCGCTGTCGTAACACTATTGATTTATCAGCGTAATGTGTTTCCTTTCTCAAGTACCCGATTTGACACTTAATCCTAATGGTTGCATCGTGGACTTAAATCAAATATCATATGCGTTCAACTACCTCTCGCTCTTTTTAATTTTACATTACTTATATATGATAAGTATTCTTAAATTGAGAACAGTTAATTTTGACTCTTTGAGCTCAAACTCTAAGTTTAATGTTTTGTTTGTTATTATGCGCAAAGCCACACAGTGGGCTATCTGAGCTATGCCCACCACGACTATCGAAACAGTTTTATCGGTGTGAGCCCTTAGACAAGTTTGGAGCAAGTTTTGGTGAATTATTAAGCTTCGGGGAACTCAAACAGATTTCATTATAAACAAAGATAATGGCTGCCATGATGTCAACAACAGTGCATTCTGCACTCTATTAAGAAATATTAAAAAAATAATAATTAACTAACAATGAGTTAATTTATCTTTTGTCAAAAAGATGCCCTTGTCTTTAGATAGGCAGGTATAAATTGGACTGTAGAGATTAACATGTCAAAATTTAAACTAAATACGTGAGGTTCCTATATTTTGATAACATTAAAAATCTTGATTTTTTAAAGGAAAATAGTAATAATAACATACCATATGATCAGGTGAATTTTGAATCAATGCAGCATCAGAACTTCCTGCCCCCAAGTGGCACAGCGGTATGTTTGCGGACTTACAACGCTAGAAACCGGGTTTCTATACCCGTGGTGGGCAGAGCACAGATAGCCCTTTGTGTAGCTTTGTGCTTAATAATAAACAACAACAACAACAACAGAACTTTCTATTTCTTGTGGATGATTTATAACACTTCCATAATTCCTTTTCACCTTGTAGAATAATTTCCTTCTATTTTCTAGCAAATTTACAATGTTCAATTTCGAGCACAGACTGCTCCAAAGTGAATTAGATTTTCTGTACGATTGCTGAAGTATTGGTTGAATGTTCATTTCTGAACGTAAAATTTCTGAAATTTCTGAATTTGCAATGCCCATTTATTACTCATTTTTGCAGTTATATTGTTTTACTAAAAACGTTTTTTAACTGAGTAAATCGCGAAGTAATTACAAACTATACTTACATACAAAATATTACACCATGTTCTACATTCAGTCAATAAGTGATATGAGCCTAACTCTTGGAAGTAACAATACTTTCTTGACTATCATTTTATTAAAACCTACTGACATTTCTATCGGATGCAAGAGGAATGAGGCATGATTTACAGTATTAGAAAACTTGATTGTCAGCGTAGTGGCTAGCTCCACGTGGGGTATTGACTATAAAAGGGTGTTTAAGATAGTGCTACGTATCTGTTTGTTTATTAATTTCCCGTATAAATTATTTCCGAGAAACTTCAGAGACACAAGTCCTTTCTTAATTAAAACTATTTTATTCTTTCTCGTTAAAACTTTGTAACACACTTAATTTCCATAGTCACTTTAAACTTAAACACACG
>NW_013667416.1:31304-32841 GCF_000517525.1 Limulus polyphemus
CTATCTGCAATTATATCACCGCATTATTTGCAGGGCTTATATACTAAAATAGAGGGCGCCTAGAAAAGACTAGACTTGCCAGGAAAATTCAAGATCCTTTGAGAACCTCATGACGTGTTACCAGCGTCATGTGACTTCCGCTGTCGCAAAACTGTTCCTTCCTTAGTATTGTTCATCCAGAACAATAGCCTCTTACATTAAACCAATAGATAATTAACAATAACTTAAGTAAATATGCAGAATTTATAAACACAAAATTAAAATTCAGCAAAGTCTCTTAATTTTGCGGGACGTATCTTCTTCCATACTGGTCTCCATTTCGTTGGCTTCTGCTTCACGAGGGGTTCATCTGCTCCATCAGGAAATGTCCTATTATCGGTAACAGTCACATCAGCGGTAGTAACTTCATTAATGGTTTCACTGTTTCCCTTCTTATTTGACAGTGGCGTTTTCAGCAGCGTCATTTGTTCCGTTGTTTGCTTCATTCCAACTGAAATGTCCTGGACCATGATAATGCCAAAGCCTGTTGACATACACCACCTTTGGCTTACCTCGCCGACCACATTTTATTCAGAAAGTCACGTCTTAGAGACGATCCACTATGTCATATGGGCTTTCCCATGGAGAAGACAACTTAGGGGACATCCTTTCGTCTTCCTGGGATTAAACAACCACACCTTGTCTCCTGGTACAAAGCTGACTTCAGTAGATCTCTTATCATAACATAGCTTTATGGAATCAGCAGACGTTTTTAAGTTCGACCGCACTTGATGGTGAATATCATCCATCCTTTTAGATAACACTTTCACGAACTCTGACACATTTTCAGGCAAATCTTCATAAGGTGGGCGTCCTGTTATCAGGTCCACTGGCAACCAAAGTTTCTGAAGAAACATCAGCTTTGCTGGAGTGTATCCAGTGAGTTCATGCTCTGCTGTTCTATAGGCCATCCACAGTGCAGGGAGTAAGACATCCCAGTCATCTTGGCGACTATTACTAAACTTTGCCAATTCCTGTCCCAGTGTCCAGTTGTACTTTTCTACCATCCCATCAGACTGTGGGTGAAGTGATGTTGTTCTAGTCTTTCGTGTGCCAACAACTTGCAGCATTCATGGAACACAGCTGATTCAAAGTTATGGCCTTGATCTGAATGCAGTTCGTATGGCATACCAAATTTGAAGAAGAAATCACTAATAGCCAAAGCTACAGTTGTAGCTTCCTGATTTGGTATTGTGCATGCCTCAGGCCACTTTGTGAAATAATCCATCACCACACAAATGTACCTGTTTCCAGCACGTGTTTGGGGCAAAGGCCCAGCAGTGTTAATGGCTACTCTTTCCAATGGTGCATCAACTTGATATAACTTCATTGGAACACGTCCTTTATGCTTGGGTCCCCTTTTAGCACAACATGTACTGCACTATCCCTTCCTTATTTAGGCCACCCATGACCTTCTCCATCTCTTGTCGCTTTGCCGGAGCTATTCTCCTCAGAGGAATCGTTATTGGATGGTGATTGCCTGTGTTTATTCTGTGCT
>NW_013667416.1:32862-52702 GCF_000517525.1 Limulus polyphemus
AAGAGTTCTCTAGCCTGAAGTGCTGGTGATGATGACAAATGAACTATGCTCTTCTTATAGAGGTCAGTTAAATGTTCTGGGAGTGGATGTCCTTTCTTTATGGTTGTTGCATAACTGCTTGTTTGTTAATTTCCCGTAGAAATTCTTTCCGAGAAACTTCAGCGATACAAGTCCTTTCTTAATTAAAACTAGTTTATTCTTTCTCGTTACAAACTTTGTAATACACTTAATTTCCACAGTCACTTTAAACTTAAACACACGCTATGAATCACAACGATTCACGCGCTTTCTTACGGTCACTACCACTTGCTATCTGCAATTATATCTCCACTTTATTTGCCGGGCTTATATACTAAAATAGAGGGCGGCTAGAAAAGACTAGAGTTGCCCGGAAAAGTCAAGATCCTTCGAGAATCTCATGACGTGTTACCAGGGTCACGTGACTTCCGCTGTCGTAACACTAGGGACAAGATGTAATATGAATGATTAGAAAGTCTCTTGTGGTGTTTAATCCTTTAAACAGCTGTCATACTCAAAAGTTGCTGGAAAACTTGATGCTTCATAGTTAATTTGTACAAATAGTTTGTGTTTTATCGTGTGGTTTTGATGCTTATTGTTCATTAATATGTATTACAATGTGCCGTATTGGCTTACTCCTAAGAGTTGGTTTTCAATATAAAATAAAAGTATTTTTCGTACAGTATTTAATATATCTTATATATATATATATATATATATATATAATGCAAATACATTAACAAAGCATCAAAAGGATTTTATGTTTTGTCCAGTTAAGGTTAATTAAACACAACTAGATATAACATTACGATTCACTCTTTTCAGAAATTTTCGGGAAAAATCTTGTTATATATCGGATACATAAAGCTTGATGATATTTTAACAAAATACGTACAAGGGTTTGACTAGGATTTTAAGTTTATGTTGATACTAAAAACGGGTTTATTATCATGTACTTGTAACATCTTTAGTAAATATTACTCATTGTTTAAGGTTGAACATTTAGATGTATGTTCTAATTAAAGATTAGGAGTTGGTATTTTAGTTAACCATAAAATACACAAGTGCTATCAGGTATTAGTAGTGTGTAAAAAATGCAATATGTTTTTGCTCATTACTCACCTAATTTCAAACAAACAAAAATGCATTTGATGTAAGCCCATATATATGCGTTTATTATAGGTCTTAATTTTCTTAGCTCCACGCCAGTTTTTGTGTCGTTGTATTTTTCTGTTTTCCTTCTTTAATAATGTGTATCTTTTTATGTGGAAAAATTGAATTATTACAGGTCACGGAGCGTCTTCGTAACCTAAGTTGTTTTGTAAATATGTTTATAGTATAAGCATATATGTATGCGTTTATTATAAATTCTAATTTTCTTAGTTCCACGCCAATTTTGGTGTCGTTTGATTTGCCTGTTTTCCCCTCTTCAACAATGTTTGTGTCTTTGTTTGGAGCAAAGGAATTATTACAGATATCAGAGCGTTTTTCTAACCTAAGTCGTTTTGTCAATATCCGTATAGTATAAGAAGATATGTATGGGTTTATTATAGGTCTTAATTTTCTTAGCTCCACGCCAATTTTGGTTTCGTTGGATTCGTCTGTTTTCCTTATTCAATAATGTGTATGCTTTGCTCTGGAGGAAAGAATTATCACAAGTACCGGAGCGTTTTCCTAACCTAAGTCGTTTTGTATATACGCGTATAGCATAAACATATATGCATGCGTTTATTATAGGTCCTAATTTTCTTAGCTGCACACCAGTTTTGGTATCGTTAGATTTGTCTGTTTTTCCTATTCAACAATGTGTCTTTTTGATCTGGAGCAACGAAACTGTTATAGCCACAGGAGTGCTTTGCTAACTTAATCTTTTTTTCAAATATGCGTTTGGTATAATCGTATATATATGAGTTTATTATAGGTCCTAATTTTCTTAGCTCCACGCCAAATTTGGTGTCGTTGGATTTGTACTTGAATGGGTATTGAAGAAAAACTTTAATATAAATTTAACGTAACAGCAAATGTACAACGTTTCGACAAGGTTTTGTCATCATCGAGTTTCTGCTGGCCTTATTTAGAAATTAGTGTTTTTCACGAATTTGTATTCGGTTTTGTTTTTCTTCTGCTTGTATGTAATGCTTCGTGTGAGTTGACATGTTTTCCATACGTCTCTTTCTTCCTCAGGGGAAATTATCGTTTGGTATATTTTTAGAACCTATGACTGTTTTACGTTATATCTCGTCTTTTGTGTACCACTTAATATGATGTCTATAGTATACTATTGTTTCACGTGTTTTTCAAACAGTTTGATATGTTTCATAAAGCAAAGTACCGCTTAAAGTGGACTCTATACGTAGATATCATTTGATATGTTTTCTACCTCATTTGTGTTACAGCTAAATATTTTTTCATGTTTTTTGCACGTTTTATTTTTATTTTTAGATACGTATCTAATTTTTCCTGTGTGTTTGCAATAGGAATTGACAAGTTTTCCACATCTGTGTTTTTTTTCCTCACTGGGAACTATCGTTTAGTATATTTTCGGAACCTAACACCTGGTTAGGTTACTTATCGTCTTCCCTGTTTTCTATATTAGTTGCTATGATTTATAAAGCAAATTATTGTTTCAGGGGTTTTAATCCCTTTTTTATGTTTTAGAGAACTATGTAGATATCGTTTAACGTGATTTCTACCTCATATTTACAGCTATTTATTGTTTTACTTGTTTTGTAAGTAAGGTTGTTTATGCATTTGTTTCTCTTCGACAGCTATCTAATGTTCCGTGTCTCTTTCTTCCTGCCTGGGAATTTTAGTTTAGTAATTTTTCTGCATTTAACGACTATATTATGTTCCTTATCGCTTTTTGTCTTTTCTGTGTTAGTTACTATGATTTCTACAGCAAATTATGGTATCAGTGCTTTTTAAATAGTTTTTATATGTATTAGAGAACTAAGTGATTTCTATACATAGATATCGTTAAACGTGTTTTCTACCTTATTTAATGTTTTTTTTCAGGTATTTATAGCTCTTCAACAGCTATCTAATGTCCCGTGTGTTTGCTATACAAATGGACATGTTTTCCACATCTATCTCTTTCTTCCTCACGTGTTTGGTATATTTTTGGTACCTAACGAACGGTTGATGTTCCTTATCGTCATTTTATTAGTTTTGTACAGCCATTTATTGTTTTACTTGCCTTGTAGTAAATTTTTTCACGCTTTCTATACGGTTTTGTTTCTGTTCGACAGTTATCTAATTTTTCGTGTGTTTGTTATGTGAATTGACATGTTTTCCACGTGTCTCTTTTTTCCTCACTGGGTACTATTTTGGGTATATTTTCGGTGTTTAACTTCTTGGCTATGAATTTGAGTTTTTCACTGAAATTTTGCGAGTAGAGGAGATAAATTGTAGTAGTGGCGTTCTTTTTGTCTTTTCTTTCTGTTGTGGTCTTCTTCAGGGAGTTTTTGATTAAGGTAGAGGTGCAACCGATCTGTTTTGGTGTTCTATATTGATGGATATGGATGTCTCATCGCAAATGTTTTCTGCTCTCTTGTTTAGGCATTGAATTATACCAGTTTTCATATTAACTAAAACCTTCACCACATAATTTACTAAATGAAAGTATTATAACTCATAAAACTGTCGAGTTCCAATTAAAACACCTCGGCGGCTTAGAGATAACCTTCACAGCTTATTAATTCTTATAAAATGTTGGCATACAGAATCACACACAAAAGATGAATTTTGAAAAAAAAAAGACCCAAATCTCATCTAGAAGATCCGACTTACGTGACGTCGACTTCTCTACTTATATTTACATTGCACTCACTAATTATCATCATTTATTCTCCTGAAGAAGAATAGTCTTCAAGGCTTATAATACTAAAATTCGAGACTTGAACCCCGAGGGAAACACAACGCTGTTAGCTTATTTTGTACCTTTGCGCTAAAACAAACAATCATTTCATAAGTGTTTTGATAGATTGTGTAACAGAGTGTTTATGATGAGTAAACTGGAATGGACGGCAACTGCCTGTTGTAAAAAACACAGGTGTAGAGGACGACGTTTCAAAAGTCTTCTCTCTTCAGGTCAATGTATATAAGATGTTGCAGGTCTTTAAAGTGTATCCGCTGAGATACTGCAATACTGGTAATGGAAGGTTTCAGTATGAGTACCGAAATGCTCCAGTGTATGTGTTGGAGAACTGGAATGGAGGTAATGGAGCTTTTCAAGGAATGCTTTGTTATGAAAACGAAATTAGATGTATTTAAAATTAACTTTGCAGGGGTTTAATCGCTCGCATTTTTCATATTTCAAGACGAAACCAATAGATGACGCTATGTGCATAATTGTTCTATTTGATTCTGCAAGAGTTTTGTTTCCGAAGGAAGAGCGTAGAAAGAGATGTGAAAAATTACAGCCTAGACTCATTAATGCATACATAGATGTACACAGTAGTCTGGAAATTCATAACTATAAGTAATATTTTTTATTTCTATTAAATCTAAAGTGATTGGCTGAATAGTCAAGCATGAAAATAATACTTTTTGAGAACGTTTTGAAAATCGGACATTCGTGAATAATTATGTGAATTAATGTTATATTAATTTATTAGAGATCGAGACACACAGTGGAAGTACTTACATGAACTTTAAGTTTTGGTTTGACTTCATTTCTAGTAATAATTAAGCAAATCAAGTGAAATATTGTTGTCAGAGGAAAGGCAATTTCTAAATAGTGTAGTCAAAGAAGTCCCAAGTATATCCGCTCTAAAGACTCATTAATTTCGTGTCTTGATTATAAACACGATGAAGACATTTCCAGGCGGTTTTAAGGTAACAAAGGCGCGCTGGTAATTACATTCTTGCAAATGCACTAATTGAATCCGTCTGTTTCTTCATCCCGGAGGCATATTAGAAGTCTGAAAAGAATGTTAGAATTTCTCGTTTGAGCATATTGCACATAACGTTCTCTCTCTGTGGAATTTATCGTTAATGATGGCTTGCCTCAAGGAATCGTTGTACAACCTGTTTTTAATGACAGTGAATTTTTAACGCTCTTTGAGAAGTGGCTTTAGGCTTATGATTTCTTCTTGGATCAAAGCAATTCTTTTTAGACTTGGAGGTCGTGAATCATTAATTATCCAGCCAGTATAACAGCTTTTATATTGATTTATAAACATGTTCTCACTTTTACATTCACAGTTGGGAATCTATCGAGTAAAGGCATTTCTTTCGAATCAAGGGAATTCAAGATACTCAGTTGTTTCTTGCTTTCTGAGCAAGCGTTCAACAGAACATCTGCAATGTAAGAAAACACAGTTAGATCTCTTTGATATCCAATATTACTTTAACCGTCGTATGTTTTCCTTCTTAGTTATTCGCCATAAACTAAAATTCAAACGATATGCTAGTGAAACATTTGTTTCTTATGTCTGAACTTGGTTATTGATGAATCATTTTGCCATAAAAAGGCTGATTGACTGCCTAACTAATCATTAACAGTTAAATTTGCCAAAGCAGTGTACGTTACATGAATAACAATTGTTCTTGATCTACTATAGCTGCGCTGCTTTAAAGAATGATAAAAAACACTTCGAAACGTGGTATGAAAGTTAAACATAGAAGAGAAGCTGAATACTAATTCATCTCTAAGTTTTGTCTTCTATATCCAAATATTTTAATAAAATGATTTTACATTCGTGTGGATAACTGTATTAATTGCCATTTTTTAGACCTTACTTATAACGCTAGGAACAATATTTATAGTTGTGGGATTTTATGAAGATTTCAGTGAGGGCGGTGCAAGGGGGCCGTGAAGGTGTGTGTGTGTGTGTGTCGTGAACCCTTATAAGTGTAGTGAGTATTGGTGTAATAAGCCTAAAGTAAAGACGTTAGTGTGAGATCACCTAGCTTAGAGCCAGTGTATAACATTTATCATGAAACTAAAAATATCGATATAATTTTTAACCTATAAATTGTTTCTGAATTAAGCTATCTTCTGTTATATTACCAACGTTTTTAATATAAAAAAAAACCTCTTTGATAAACGGAGACTCTCTTTTTCCAGTTTTGTTGTCTATGCATTTCATTTTATACTTCCAGTTCATAGACTAACAACAATATTAGGTTATACTTTTAATAAAAGTTCAATGATATAGATTCTGAGTGGATTGTTTATTATAGTTAAGCCTTTTTTTACAACGTTTCGACCACTCGTGTGGCCATTATCAGATAACTGTCTCTATTTTGTGAAATACTGCGCGATCATTTTGTTCCAATTTAGAAAACATATTGGGTGACACTTGTGTTTTGATTTAAATTAGGTTTTATTTCAAGAATAATTAATGCTTATTTTTATTTTTCTTCTGTTAATGTTGTTCGCATTGCATAATAGCTTGAGGTTGTTTTTGTTAATTGGATGTTGATTTGTTGTGCTGTGTTCGTAAATGTGTGAAGTGGGATTGTTATGTTTTTTATCCTAATACTTATGTTGTATCCTGTTTCGCCTATGTGAGGGCCCATCGATATTTGTAGATTTTTTCGACATTGAAATTATCAAAATATACCTTCTTAAGTTGAAATTTAGCAAATCGAAGTTCTAAATCATACCAGACTCCTTCAAACATAACTTTGCTCAAAATCTTCTAAACACAGCGTATAATATCTGTTCTGACAACTTCTGTCTTCATTTAGAAATTTCAAAAATTCATAACATATTACAAAGTAATAGTTATCCCCTTAATTTCTTACACTCTATGGCAAGAAAACTTCTAACAAATAAACTAAAACCTACCAAAAAGTCTCACACTGTCTCAAAATACCCACTAGTTCTTATCACTGCTTTCATTGGCAAAGTTTGAAACTCAAATATCAAATTCAAAAAATAATCAAAACATATTACCCACAAAATAAACTACGTTCAGTGTTTAGGTCAACATTTAGAATTAAAAATATGTTAAAACCAAACACACTCTACCCATTCCCATGAGCTCGTGGATTGTATGTAGATACACTTCTGGTAGCTGTAAAGCTCCCGATTTTGGTAAAACTACACGTCACCTACAAATACGTGCACACGATCACATGGAAATTTCAGCTAGAAACGGATATAATCTAACTAATCCACCCAAGTCTAATATCCGATTGCACAGTGAGAATAACCACCACCTCATACTTCTAGAAAACTTTAACATTTTCGACTCCGCAACCACACATTACGAACTCTTTATTAAAGAAAGTCTCTCCATGTTCAATGATCATCCAACACTAAATAATAACATCAACTCCTCCCTGTTGTCATTAATATTATCAATTCTGGATTCTCAGTGTTTTTATTTGATATTTAGTCTTATTATAAATATACAGTGTTTATACTTATATTTAAGCCTTTCCCTATAATGCCGCACGTACATTCCATTATATTGTTACCGTGTAAATTTGTTCTTTCTAAACTTCCGATTGGATACGCAAAGTCGCTCAATAGCTAATGTTTTTTTTTTTTAAAGTTCGAATATTATGAACTAGCTTTTTTTTGAGACTTTAACGCTGAAGGAAATTCCGAAACGTCCGTAATTAAAGATATTTTTCGCTATTAACGTGTTTTTAATATTTTTATAAAACTTCTTTTTCCATCTAGTGAATCAGTTTTACATTTCATTTCAAAATCATCGCCATCACCTGGAGTTTTGGTTAACTAGGATTTGTTATTATATACCTGACGAATGTGTGCTGGATATGTCAAATTTTTCTTTAGAACACAACCTAGTTTTGACCAATTCTGCTATTATATTTACGCAGTGAAGTTATTTTTACGTAAAGGATATAATTCTCTGTCTTTTCTTGTTCAAGCTGTGTATAATGTTTTAAAGGTTGTTGTTTTGGAACAGTTTCTGTATAGAATCTTATAAACATTCGTTACATAATCGTTGAAAGCAAATGTGTGTGTGGAAGAAGTTTATCAGAAGTGCATCTGCTGAAAATAGGCAAGAAATATATTGTTAGGGGCATGCTCCCCCGGAAAATATTTACAATTAAAGTGGCAATTTTAATCTATTTTTATGCAGTTGTTGCCAAAAAGAAAAGCGAAATTAATGTACAAATAGTAGTTTAATGGCCAAATTTCGAGACTTCTTGTTTTTACTTTAATCTATTTATCTTATCTTTTTGTTTTTTATGTCCAGCTTAAAAAATCATATTAGAATTTTTATCTTTTTATATTAAGTCGTTATTAATTTCAAGTTATGAAGTTGTTACTGGTCCAAATTAGATGCATGCCACTCCATATTGGAGATGGGCATATTGGATATAGCATAATGTAGCTTTACATTAAAACAAAGAAATAAAATATTTTTATCATAATAATTGATTAATAGTTAACTTTGAAATTCCATACTATACTTGATCCATTATACCTTTTGTGAGTATATTTTATAAAGTATTATTCCACCGACAAATCATCTTTACATACATAACCTGAGCATTTTGACTCACATCAATGTGCTCAATATCTGAAAAGAAAGAGAGGTAAAAACGATATTATTCAGATATATACAAGTATTAGAAACCCCTAAAATCTGCATACAGCTATGTTTATTATTCAGAGATATACAAGTATTAGATATCACCCACAACCTGCATACAGCTATGCTTTTTTGAAGAGATGTATACGTATTGCGAAACACTTTCATACAGTAATTTTCATTATACAGATATATTTAAGTATTACATAATACCGACAACCTGCATACAGCTAAGTTTGAGTCTAGTTTTTATTGGGCCTCTATAGTGTTTCCTTACCAGAGCTGACATGTTCAACTGCACATTTTGACACATCTGATATTTACGTTAAACTCTAGAATATCCTAATTAAAAATAGCTATTAAGTTTTATCACGTGAAGGTAAGGGTAGACTGGAATTGTCCTATGAAAGACTGAGGAAGACGTGCTTTAGTTGATCAAGGCAATAGCATTTAAACATGTGCCTTGCCCAACATGTTTAATGATGTGAATGTAATGGTAGGTTGAAGTTCAATTGGCTTATGATGTACTGTGGTCTGACTATGAACAGTTTTCATGTTGCATTAGGCAGTTAGGTGTTAGTATGGTGTTACTCAAGTTATATATAAGTAGACGTAAGTTTTATTTTGTGAAAATTGAAAACAAACAGTCTCTCTACTTGTATGTTCTCTGACGATGTTGCTGACATGATATCATAATAAGAATATCTTTGGAAGCTTTCTTTCATGTTAATAATCTGCATATTTTGATAGATAAAACTTTTTATACATACATTTTACACAATTTTGTGAACAAAAAATGATACATTATATTGACATATGCTATTTTCTGTATAAATTACTTAACAAACAGAACATAACGTTGTCAAACGACTTTGCTGAAGGAAAATGTGAACTCTTGATAACATCTCTTTAGTCCATTCTTCATGAATTGCTTAATTTCACCTCCATTTTTACTGACGATTAGGAAGTGTGCTATGGTGTTTTGTGCTATGGGGGATAATGTAAGGTGGCGATAGGAGAAGAGATGTGATAATCATGTGATAATTGTAATTAGCGAGATTAATAAAGGAGTAGTATTAGATGCTTTTCACGAAATGGCTGTATATATATATAAGGGTATCAATATTAGATCTTCTACTGGAAGATATTCATGTTTTTCGCCTATCAAACATCTTTAAGTCATTCGTGTAGGTAGGCGAAGACTGGATCCAGCCATTACTGGGCTCTGACTAAGACGACAGCTTGACTGATGAATGCTAGGTCACTCGCACTACAGTATTGCTGTTTTTCTAATGAAGAGATTTTAAACTTTTTGGGTGTTAGGTAAGTGCACGCTAGCACATAATTACACCTGAAGTTGATAAGTTCTTTCGGGATCTGAACACAGGTTTTCATCACGAGATCATTATGGACGCCATTCATCATAGCTGATCGCATAAAAAATGTCAAATGCAAGAAAATCTGCATGCTTATTGCTTCTCACAAGATATTGTCATTCCTAATTAACTTTAATTACATTTTTTGCACTTCATGTTTGCAAATAATTCTGTTTTTCAAGTCTACAGAATTCTCGCACACAGTTTATACGCAAGCTTTGACCCAGATATGTTGAAATTTCCTTCGCTGTTAAACTGACAACAGATTGTTATACACTTACATCATGGCTACTAAAGTGTGGACATAACAGATTGTTATAAATCTGCTTACCTCCGATCACATAGCAATGGAGTTTTTTTAATGAGAAATCAACGACGCTTTTCTCAGCGGATTGCAGATGATCACAATAAAACTCATCCATTTTTGCCGAATAATTTATGACATTAAAGTAAAGTTTTAGAAGTTGTCTAAATAATGCAAAATCCATTAATACAGTGGAAGTTGACGTAAAGAATATATGAAACATTATACGACTCAAATTTTAAGTAAAGGTTTCTAATATGGTAAGTTTTGAAAACGATGTCTGAAGCGCTAAATGAATAACGTTTTAACATACGACTCAGTGGCTGTTTCATTTAAATTCTATAAGTTATAGTTATAAGCGAATAAAAATAAAAGTACAGTAAATTCTGGCCTTCATCTTTAAATATAGTTTCGTTTTTAATCTTGGAAATGCGGTTATAAAGTAAAATTGAAACATCCGATTTTCAATTCCATTTAAACATTTGGTTAACAGTTATTTTCAGATATTTTTTTTTAATCTTCCTATCTTCATTAATAACGTAATAAACTAAATAAAGGATATGTCAACTGTATAACTTCACTACTATAAAGTATTGCAGTAACTAAATTTGAGAATGAGTTAGTGATTCCAAACTAAGTTCAAGTTATTGTTCTACAGTTTCTTGGATCATTATAATTTCTCACTTTAGTACCTTTGAATATAGTTGTTCCTCTTGTCATATCCTTATCAAAGTAGCGTGTTTTTAAAACCCTGTCTCTCGAATGTCTTTCGTGTTTTCATTTTCGTTACCACTATATCTGAAATGCTTTCTTTATTTCACAAGCACAACGCTTTCTCGAAGAATTTGGTTTAAAGCCTAGTAAGGTGGATGTTATTGAAAAGTTCCATACTTTTTTGTCTTCTAATTGTTCCTGTTTGTTATTAAGCACAAAGCTACACAAAAGACTATCTGTGGTTTGCCCACCACTAGTATCGAACCCCGATTTATAGCAGTATAAGTCCGTATACATGCCACTGTGCCACTGAGGGGCTTGCCTTCTAAACGGGCTGGCAGTTAACACATTTCACAGGGAAGAAGTAAATTGAAAAAAAAAAATCATTGTTTTTTTCTATGAAATTTTTATATTGGACTTTTAAAAACTTTATTTATTTAAATATTCTCAATAAATTGTTATATTAGATTGGGAAATATTGAAATGAATAAATTGTTCCTTCGACTGATTTAGGGTGTTCCATTTAGATCATGTAATTTAAGGACTACAACTAACAGAAACATTTTCTGTTCTTAGATATTTTGTAATATTTTTTTATTTCATATCATCAAGTGGTAAGATATCAAAATTTGTTATTCTAGAAATTAAAAAAAACAAAAGAAAAAACAACACGATGTTACATAAATACATTAGATGGCAGCAGCATAACATTTAGCATGTTCCATGAGAGCCAGAATCACCATTACATTATACATATATATTTATTTATTTATTCGTACTATTCATAGATACAATTAATACAGTAACAGACATCAGTAGTTATACAGATAATTAATATATACACAGGTGGAAAATAATAATATTTATATCTACCCTGTCGTCACCTCCTGAAGTTTCCCTGAAGCGGATAAATATGTTTAATACTTTTCTATGTTTGTACTATTTTTGAATTGTTTTCGCAGTGAACAAATGGAAGATGTATGCTAATTGTTTTAAACAGTATTTTAACAAATTAATAAATTGCCAACTATTTTCTTTCAATTCAAAACGAAATTCAGTTATGTAGGAATATTTCAAAATTCAGTATTTACTATATTGCAGAAGAAAATCGCAAGTTAATAAAAATTCCAATCTGAGGAACTTCTAAGATCTCTAAAAAAGTAGTTTCAAACGTATTTTCAAGTAAAAATGTTTTAGAGGGGTTCTATTATCCAGTGACTCAAAGTTTGCCCTGATTTAAAAGGAACGTTGATTTTAACTTTTCTTTAAACTAAAACAACATAGTCAACCAATATATATTCTAAGTTAATATATAATAATAATAACAGATTATAAGGAAATGCAACAATGCAGCAGATATATCTAAGGCAGTCATTATTTTTACCATTTATAAAAAAACATAAAGTGCGAGTGATAACTACTCATATTGTCATAAGTATTTTTGAAAATTATCGAAAAAATAGGATGATTTATAGATGATTTATGACAATATTAATTAACCTGAAAATAGACAAGTATAAACAGTGTACAGATGTTGCTGTATTTTGCAACTCAATACTCCGAATAATCGGAGATATGCTGGGGCCAACAGTATCAAAATTAGTATTCATTTTCAATGCTCATTTGAAAATTACTCCTCAGTTACTCGATGGAAAGTCTTATGGCTTCTAACGCTAAAAATCTGTGGTGAGCACAGCATAGACCAATGTGTAGCTTTGCATTTAAAAACAAACAAAGAAATAAACCTTTAATATTAATATTTTGTTCAATATCTTCTTTACTTTAAAACCACGAATAAAAACTGACAGATAAATAAACTGATTTATAGATATAAAACAGCAACAACAAGAATAAAGTTATACGCATTTTTGCATAATTTTCGATCAACTTAAAAGAATATTACGAATTAACATTGAGTGTGCGTTATTATTAAAATAACGGAAATAGCTTTAATAAAAGTACAGATGGCTGATATACATAATAATATCTGATTTATTTTCTCCACACAGTGATACAACATTACACACTGCATATTTTAGGATAATCATACAAAGCTAATATAAAGCTACTTAAGCTAGCCTTTCCTATCTTTGAATGATACATTAAAAAGAGAGTAACTAGTCAAGAGCACCCATCGGCCCAAAATGGAGTATGACGGTCACTCTTATAAAGCAGAGAGCAACTTGCAGCATCGGTGCCCAAATTCTAGACCTTCGGTTTTACATTGCGGCACACTAATCAATAGCAAACGCCCAGCACCAAAACATCTTTAATGTTAAAAGCAATTATTTTTTATATTATAAGTGCGATAACCTACAGCGAAAAATATCCCAAATTCAAAATTATAAAACATACATTCTCACTACACGTAAATTTTTCTCAACAGTAGTTCATTCATCAGAAGCTTAGCCTTTAAATGTAAATAAAATAACTCAACTAGCTTAGCCTCTATATACAGTCAAACTAACCCAACAGTAGTTCCTTCATCATCAGCTTAGCCATTAAATACAGTCAAACTAACCCAACAGTAGTTCATTCACCATCAGCTTAGCCATTAAACACAGTCAAACTAACGTACACTATATTTCATTGATAACCAGCTTAGCCGTTAAATATTACCAAGGAAGCCTAAAAGTAGTTCATTCATCACCACCTTTAAAGGTGGTAAAAGCTATTTAACAGTAGCTGATTCATTACCAGTTTAAGTTTTAAAGGTAGTAAACCTAAATCAACAGTAGTTTTTAGTGTAGTTGCTGATTAAGTATTATTTTATTACAATTTACAACTTTTACAGTAAGGAATATTATTATTTAGAACAGATACGACGCTTTGATCACTCGTGCGATCGTTCTCAAGTACACAATTTTTAATGATAAAGGAGGTTTTATTATTTTCTGTAAGTGCTAGAAAAAGCAGCCAAATAACAACGAGAATATGAATATTGAAGAGCTTCCAGTTTGCTAACCTGGCAGGCCAGTAAAATTGTAGAAGATAGAAATCCCAAATCTTTAATTGCTATAGAAAGTAGCTACTTAACAACGAAAATAGAGACATTTAAGAACTTTCAGTTTGTTGGCTTGGCAGACCATTAAAACAATAGAGGATAGTAATCTCAAACCTGTAATTACCAGAGAAAATAGCTTCTTAAAAACAACAATAAGGATTGTTTGATAGATTGTTTAGGTAGAGTATTCATGATGAAACTTAGCTGAAGGGACACTTGCGTTTCTACAACATGCAGTTGCCATCCATTCAGCTAAGTTTCAACAATAGGGATATTGAAGAACTTCCAGTTTGTTGGCCTGGCAGACCATTAATACAATATAGGATAGTAATACCAAAACTTTAATTGCTGAAGAAAGTACCTACTTAACAACAATAATAGGGATATTGAATAATTTCCAACTTGTTGTTCTGACAGACCATTAAATCAAATAGACGATAATAATCCTAAAATTGTAATTGCTAGAGAAAGTAACTATTTATCAAGGACAATGGGGATATTGTAGGACTTTGTACTCGTGAGAGAACCTCAAAATAGTTGAGTATGTGAATCCCAAACTTGTAGTTGCTAGAGAAAGTACCTACCTGACAATGACAATAGGGATATTGAAGAACTTCCACTCTGTTGGCCTGACAAACCATTAAATAGTGCAGGAAAGAAATCCCACAACTTTAAGTGCTAGAGAAAGTAGCTAGATAATAACGACAATAGGGATATTTCGGAACTTTCAATTTATTGGCTTGGCAGACTATTAAAACAATAGAGGATATGAATCCCAAAACTGTCATTGCTAGAAAACATAGCTTCTTAGAAACAACAGTAGGAAGATTGAAAAAGTTCCAGTTTGTTGGCCTGGCTGACAATTAAAACAGAACGGGATAGGAATCCCAAAACAGTAATTGCTGTACAAAATAGCTAATCAACATCGATTATAGGGATATTGAATAACTTCCAATTTGTTGTTCTGTCAGACGATTAAAACAGCAGAAGATAAGTATCCTAAAGTAGTAATTGCTAGAGAAACTATCGACTTAAATCTGACAACAGCGATATTGAACAACTGCTAGTTTGTTGGCCTGGCAGACCATTAAAACAGTAGAGGATAGTTATCCCAAAGCTGTAATTGCTAGAGAAAGTAGCTACTTAACAACCGAAGGCTAGTTTTACTACTAACTTACTCTTACCTGACTTTATTCTAGTTATTAGCTTGCGTTAACTATAAAAGCCCTTTTCAAGGTTATTGAATATCAAAGTTTTTGGTAGTATTTTTCAGCATGCCCATCAGCATGTTGGAAACAGCGCTAGATGACCATTCCACTCTGACCAAGATATGATAGTAATTAACACCGACCCTCCGTCAGATTCATCTGATTCTACACCGTAAAACTCACCTCGATTAGCTACACACAACTCTTTCAAGAAGAAGAAGAAATCACCATCTACCAGCCTTCAGCCAACCACACCAGCCCGTCCACAACCCGAGGAGATTGCCACTTCTCAACCATCGCAACCTGCTAGGACTATCATATCTCAACTCCTGACCATGACTACAGCCACTTCATAACCATCGCAGACGACAATAACTAACGCCTCTCAACCCATGACATCGACTTCAGCCGAGAAACCACCAACACCTCCTGCATTAATCATAAAGGGTGTGCCTAGTAACTTCAAACAGTCCTACATCGCCAAGGAACTCATCATCAATTCCCAAAGATTGCCTTCAACAAATTCTGACGCCTACAGCCACGTGAAGTGCAGTCATTCTAGGGTCTACGCCACCATACTGAAGATATGGCCCTCTGACGCTTTCAACCAATATAAGATTACAGTCCACATTGCCGGAGAAACCCTACCATGAAGAGTCTTCATAATACGCAGCGTCTCCATGGACATCACAGATCAAGAACTCCAGGAAGAAATATCCAGCCAAGATATCGCACTCACCGAAGTCAAGTGGATTAAGTCCACTAGGACTGGCCTTTCCATACCCCTGATTCGATTCACAATCACAGATGCCAAGAAGACCAACAACATTCTAATTCAAGAAGTAATCGCTCTATGGTATCTGCATCACATAGTAGAAGCTCCCAAGACTTCATCACCGAAGTGCTTCAACTGCCTGCACTTCGGCCACACCAAGACTGTTTGCACCACCACCACAAGATGTGTAAGATGCGGAGAACACCACCCCGTGTCAAAATGCCCCAACGCCCGAGAATAAACGAGAGGTACCAACTGTGGAGGACCCAATGCTGCTGCCTATCTTGGATGCCCTAAGTACAAGGTCATAACTACTCTACAATGCCAGATAACTGACTTAACCCAAATGACAACCGTAACGGATCAGTAGCATTTGGCCTCAGCCCGCAGGACCCTCCAGTTGAGACCTACCACCACGACTACAGCCAACTCTTCCACTCAGTAGAAGCAACCAGCCTCAGCCACCGCCCAGAAGAAAACATACGCCGAATCCACTCACAGTTCATCTTCAAGAACCGAAGACACACACAGTCCATCCACAAGAGCACATGCCGAGATAGACCTTCCTGTACTTTATGCCAGAATCGCCACATTCATAGCCGACAGCTTGAATATCTTCAGAGATTGCCCCTAACCGACTGACTTCACCTTCATACCGACACAGATATGCAACGCTGCTGCCTATTCCTTCGATGCACCGGAAACAGCCAACCCCCATATTCCTCCTCAGATCCAAGATCCACTGCCATGATGGACTATGGAACTATTAAAGCTGCATAACTTCATTAATGCCGATATCGTCAGCATCAGTGGGGTCGCTACTTAACGAAAAAAGCAAATTTAGTTTACCCAATTATAAATTTATCAAGAAACCTAAAATGCCCAACATATGTGGCATAGCACTCCTTTATCGTAACAACCTTAAAATGACATTCCCTCTGTGTAATATCGATTGTAGCAACGAGTACATTATCTTTCAAACCATTAACAACCTTCTTAGCTTCTTACGCCTCCCTGTCTACTCAACCTGACACTAACTTTGTACAGCCAATATATAATCAATACCCCAACATGATAATCAAAGGTGACTGAAACTCGAAACATTTAGACTTCAACTGTAGGGCGACTAATCTTAATGGTAGACTATTACACTAATTCATTGAAAACAACAACTCAGAACAATTAATAACGACGCCATGACCCACTTATACACCAACGGCTGGCAAGAGATCCTTGATCATGTAACTGCCTCTGTACCCTTAGTAGCCCACACAAATAACTTTCAAGTACACAATAACATTGGTGGAGACCATAACCCAATCTCATTTAATATATACAAAAATCACAATACTACTCAACACCAACCTATAGTGCTTCATGCGACTTTTCCCAACTGACTGGCTCCAATTAAACACTAATATCGCCACCCGCCTACCGAATCATATACCATCTGCCGAAAACCAGACTGAAATTGATAATTATGCCACCAATGTAACCAATGCCATAACACAAGCACCACAAGAAACAATTTCCAGTAAGGTAACCAACACTGACTTTCAAACCTGGAAACTCACCCCACAAATCCACGATTAGATATTAACTCGAAAACGCCTCAGACATAAATTCATGCGAACTACAGACACAAGAATTAAACCCCTAATCACTGCCCAAAATAACCTCAGAAAGAAACTTATACGTGCATAACAACGAAACAATTGAGAAAATTTTTGTCAATCAATCGACAAGCTAAACCAGACACTATAAATTCTGGCGAAAATTTAAATCCATAGTAAACAATCAATCAAACAAAACGATCAACCAAATTCAGTAAAATAACACAACTTCCACTGACACAGAACAAGCTGAACTTTTCAGCCAGTATTTCAAATACCCCTTTGTAACCCCTAACCTCACCTCTTTCGATGCTCAGCACTTCAATGAAGCAAGCAATTTCCAGTCTCCAAATCAGAGAGTTCTGTCTTCAGTGATTTATATACCCGCCTCATGACTGTAATCGAAATTAAAGTTAATATTAAGGAAATAAAACGCAAAGCCCCTGGAGAAGATGGAAGTTTAGAACATCTGATAACAACTTAAATCTATCATTATTATCTGGGTATTACCCAACTATTTGGTAATCAGCCATAATCCAGGTAATTTCCAAGAAAAATAATAACCTAGCCAACCATATCAATTACAGAACAATCAGCCTGTTGAACATCCTTGGCAAATTAGTGGAGAAATTAATTACAAATAGATTAAACGATTATCTTGAAAGAAAAAAAAACATCATTAACAAAATCCATAACTCAGGCGGGAAACATAAATAAACCATTGATCAACTAGTCAGACTTATCGTATCTACTTATCGCGGATTCAACAGAAAACAAACTACTATAGCCACTTTTCTTGACGTCCAAAAAGCCCTCGACTCTGTATGACACAATGGACTCCACTATAAACTCACAGTCAATCATGTCCCCATACAAATCGTAAGATGGATATCCATTGTTCTCATAGACAGAACAGCCAAGGTTCGAATCAATAACGCAACTTCCCGACTTTTTACTTTTGAGGCCGGATCCATCTTAAGCCCAACACTATACAATCTTTTTGTCAATGACATCCCGTTCCCCTCGCTAAAATATACACTAGCGTCTCAGCATGCATACGATATTGCCATATGGAGCACCTCTAGCAACCTACACACTGCAACAGGTAACGTCCAACTGTCACTAAATGCAGTAACTGATAGGTGTAAAAAATGGGGAGTAGCCCTTAACCCAACGAAGTTACAAGCCTAAGCCTTCCTTCGAAAAATAAACAAAACCAGGAAAAAGCTCCGTAATCTAAAGTTAAACATTAATGACTCACCAATAAACTTCTATAAATTCTTGGGATTAGCTCTCACTCAAAGTTTTAAATGGAATAAACAACTTTCGCGACGTTAGTAGCACAATAATCTATTTACGCCGCTTAAGCGGACACAATAAAGACTATTGTTACGACAGCGGAAGTCACGTGACACTGGTATCACGTAATGAATATCTCGAACCTTCCTAAAGGCTCCAGCGTTTGCTAGACTCGCGCTTTTTATAGTATATAAGCCGGCAGATAAAGTGACGGCAATAATTGAATTCCAAACAGAGATATAGAGACAGATAATCGAGTGAAGCCGTAAGTAAAGTGCGTGAATCGTTGTGAATTATAGCGTGTGTTGAAGTTAAAGTGACTGTGGAAATTAAGTGTATTGCAAAGTTGTATTGAAAAAAAAATAAACTAGTTTTATTTAAGAAAGGACTTGTATCACTGAAGTTTCTCGGGAATAATTTCTACGGGAAATTAATAAACGAACAGAGACTAACAAACTGGTGTCAGAGAGTGAGACAAAAAAAAGAGAAAATGGAAACAACAGGTGGCAAATCAAATTACAGCTTAGCAGATTTGATGGCAGCAATACAAGAACAGCAAAAGAAGCAAGAATAATGAGAAAATAAACAAGAAGAACGAGAAAAGAAACAAGAAGAGAGATTACAGCAGTGGCAAGAAAACCCGCAACAGTGGCAGCTGGAACAGCAAAATAAACAAGAAAGATTGCAGCAGTTGTTGGAGGAAAAATAAAAAAACAAGAAGAACGAGAAAATAAACAAGGGAGACTACAGCAGCGGTTGGAGGAGAAAGAAAATGAACAAGAGGAGAGACTACAGCAGTGGCAACTGGAACAAGAAAGGAAGCAAGAAGTACAAATGGAAAAGCTTAGTACATTTCAAAGGGAATTAAATACATTAAAGGGTGATTTACTGCCTTTTACACAAGGAGGATATATTAGCCATCGACCTAATCAGTTTCAGACAACGGGAAACCCCTTCCAGACCCCGCAGCTAAACCCTAATGCAGACATCTTCAGTCCTGTCAGAAG
>NW_013667416.1:53702-56055 GCF_000517525.1 Limulus polyphemus
GTTAAGAAGACATTGAGTCACCTACCACAAAGATTTTACTGGATAAGTATGAGGCAAGATGTGGAAGAATAGTGCAGGACATGCAGTACATGTTGTGCTAAAAGGGCACACAAGCATAAGGGGCGTGTTCCAATGAAGTTATATTAAGTTGGCGCACCAATGGAAAGAGTAGCCATTGACATTGGTGGTCCTTTGACCCAAACTCGTGCTGGAAACAGGTACATTTGTGTGGTGATCAATTATTTCACCAAGTGGCCTGAGGCATATGCAATACCAAATCAGGAAGCTACAACTGTAGGTTCGGCTATTAGTGATTTCTTCTTCAGATTTGGTATGCCATACGAACTGCATTCAGTCAAGGCCATAACTTTGATTCAGCTGTGTTCCATGAATGCTGCAAGTTGTTTGGCACAAGAAAGACTAGGACAACGCCACTTCACCTACAGTCTGATGGGATGGTACAAAAGTACAATTGGACACTGGGACAGGAATTGGCAAAGTTTAGTAATAGCCGCCAAGATGACTGGGATGTCTTACTCCCTGCACTGTGGATAGCCTATAGAACAGCAGAGCATGAACCCACTGGATACACTCCAGCAAAGCTGATGTTTCTTCAGGAACTTTGGTTGCCAGTGGAACTGATAACAGGACGCCCACCTTATGAAGATTTGCCTGAAAATGTGTCAAAGTTTGTGAAAGTGTTATCTGAAAGGATGGATGATATTCATCATCAAGAATTGAAACTTAAAAACGCCTGCTGATTCCATGAAGTAATATTATGATAAGAAATCTACTGATGTCAGCTTTGTACCAGGAGACAAGGGAAGACAAAAGGGAAGTCTCCTAAGTTGTCTTCTCCATGGGAAGGCCCATATGACATAGTGGATCGTTTCTCAGACGTGACTTTTCAGATAGAATGTGGTCGGCGAGGTACGCCAAAGGTAGTGCATGCCAACAGACTTTGGCATTATCACGGTCCAGGATATTTCAGTTGGAATGAAGTGAACAATGGAACAAAAGATGCTGCTGAAAACGTGTCACATGGAAAGGCCACTGTCAAAGAAGAAACTCTATTATGTTTTGAGAAGGGAAACAATGAAACCCTTCATGAAGTTACTACCACTGATGTGACTATTACCGATAATTGAACAATTCCTGATGGAGCAGATGAACCTCACGTGAAGCAGAAGCCAGTACGGAAGAAGATACGTCCTGTAAAATTAAGAGACTTTGTTAAATTTTAATTTTGTGTTTGTAAATCCTGTACATTTAATTAAGTTATTGTAAATTAGCTATTAGTTTAATGTAATTGGCGATTGTTCTGGAAGAACAATACTAAGGAAGGGGCAGTGTTACGACAGCGGAAGTCACGTGACGCTGGTAACACGTAATGAGTATCTCGAACGTTCCTGAACGCTCGAGCGTTTGCTAGACTCGCGCTTTTAAGTATATAAGCCGGCAAATAAAGTGACGGCAACAACTGAATTGCAGAGAGAAGAGATATAGAGACAGATAATCGAGTCAAGCCGTAAGTAAAGGGCGTGAATCGTTGTGAATTCTAGCGTGTGTTTAAGTTAAAGTGGAAATTCAGTGTATTGCAAAGTTGTATTGAGAAAGAATAAACTAGTTTTATTTAAGAAAGGACTTGTATCGCTGAAGTTTCTCGGGAAGAATTTCTACGGGAAATTACCAAACGAACAGAGACGTATAATAGTAAAACTATAACCACCAAATATAAAGCTTATATTAAGACCACTGTTTGAATATGGAAATGCAGTAACTTGTAACATGTTTAACCTTCTTAGAAATAAAATCCAGCAACTCCAAAATAGAGTAACTAAAATAACTTACAGACTGCCAAATTACACACCATCCGAATACCTAACTAGGTTCTATGATAAACCAACCGTCAAAGAACGTATGTTTAAACTAGCCTCTAAGTTCTGTCAACGAGCTACTAAACGTAATTCTTTAACCCAGAAATTCTCTAAATTCTCTGCCACACCTGTCTCATGGCAGTAATACCTATCAGTTGCTAACATGATTCATCAAATGAACGAGACTACATAACTGTACCCCTATACAAAATACCACCTAACCCTAGGAAATATACATTCCTTTTTGTCATTTCTGTATAACTAATATGTCTTTCCTTTTATAGCCTTTTACAATACCAACGTCATTTACAAAATAACATGCAATAACTGCCCAGAATTCTACATCAGAGAAACAGGAAGAAAATTGGAAACCAGATTCACAAAACACAATAAAAATCGTCCCATGTTTTCCACCATTGCAAATGACAAAGTATTTTTGTATCTGTTTCTTTTGTTCAATATACCTTGACAAAAAT
>NW_013667416.1:56065-57593 GCF_000517525.1 Limulus polyphemus
ACCCTGGGGTGCCAAAATATCTCTTCTAATTCGTGCAACAGTATCCGGTCATGTGACCTCTTTATTCCATACTGTATATATAATATATCTGTGTCAGTGTGAACTACTTGTACCTGATGTTGACAGAACCTTGTCGAAACGTTGTACATTTGCTATTATGTTAAACTTATATTAAAGTTTTTCTTCATTACCCATTCAAGCCGTCCCCAAGCATTATTAGTTTCAAAGTAAGTTCCTCGTCACCGAATTTTAATTTTTTTTGCTTGGCAGACAATTAAAACACTAGAGGATAAGAATCATAAATCTGTAAATGCTGGAGAAAGAAGCTACTTAAATCCAACAATAGGGATATTGAATAACTCCATACTAAAACTAAAACGAAAGTATAGTTTATTCATCACCAGCTTTGCCATTAAACATAGCAAAGCCAAAATAGAAGTATATCTTATTGATAGCCAGCTTTCCCTTTAAAAATAATGATTATAATACAAAAGTATAACTCATTAGTTATCAGATTCAGAATTAAACGTAATGAAACTAAAACAAAAGTATAGTTCATTGATCACCAGCTTCGCAACTGAGCGTACTAAAACTAAAGTGTAGTTTATGACTCACCAGCTTTGCCATTAAACATGGTGAAACTAAATCAAAATTATAATTAATTAAAAACCAGCATTACCATGAAACATAATTAACTAAAACGAAACTAAAAGTCATTAGTTATCAGCTTTGCCATTAAATATAGTGAAGCTAAAACAAAATTATATTTTATTAATGGTCAATTGAGGATTAGTGTAAATCACCAGCTTTGCCATTACACATAGTCAAACTAAAAGAAAAGCATAGTTCATTAATAACAAGCTTTGCCATTGAAAATGTACAAACTAGAACAAAAGCAGCTTTCATGAGTCAAAATATTTATCATTAAACATAGCCAAAATATAAAAAGCATAGTCCGTAAATTACCAACTTTACCATTAAACATAGTCAAACAAAAACAAGACAATAGTTCATTAATCAGTAGTTTTACCATTACACATAGTCAAACTAAAACAAAAGTATGTGTCATAAATCACCAGCATTGTCATTAAACAAAGACTAGAAATTAATAGTTTATTAATCTCCAGCTTTGCCACTATTCATTGCCAAACTAAAATAAAATTATAGGTACGTAATCACTAGATTTGCCATTAAACAGAGTGAAACTAAACAAAAGAATAGTGTTTGAAGCACCTGCTTTGCCATTAAACATATACGAACTAGAACAAATGCATCGTTCATGAATCAATAGCTTTGTCGTTAAACATGGTCAAAGTAAAACACAATTACAATTTATGAATCACCACCTTTACCATTAATCTTAGTCAAACTAAAACAAGAGTATAGTTCATGAATAACTGACTTTACAATTACACAAATTCAAACTTAAATAAATATATATTTCCTTTATCAGTAGCTTTGCTTTTAAACATATTCAAACTAAAGCAAGAGTATAGTTCATGAATCACCAGCTTTGCCATTAAACATC
>NW_013667416.1:57938-65540 GCF_000517525.1 Limulus polyphemus
AGTTCCAAGTAGGTCGAAGCCTATTGAACACACCTATAGCTCTATTAAGTCTTGCTTGAACATCAATGTCTGATTCTCCGTTAGCCGCTATCTTAATACCCAAATACACGAAATCTTGTACATCTTCAATCTCTGATCCTTCAATCGTTACTGCCCTGTCCTGTTTGTGTCCGACTGTCATGGTCTTTGTTTTCGTACCATTTATTCTAAGCCCAACTTTCTTACCAATCTCTTGTAAATTCCTTGTCTATCTTTCCCAATTAAAGCGATATCATCCGCAAAGTCCAAATCAGTTAAAGTTCCATCACCCCACATTATCCCATCACCAACATTCATCGCTTTTTTCATGACAAAATCTACCACCAAAAGAAAGAAAAAGGGAGATAACACACAACCTTGTCTCACTCCACTGTATACATTAAAGTACTCCGTGGTCCCAATGTTAGTTTTTACACAACTACTGGAGTTTTCATAAAGACTTTTGAATATGTTTATAAATTTTTCTGGTACACCATATAGTCCCACAATTTTCCACAACGTTTCTCGATGGACACTTTCAAAGGCTTTACGGATAAAGTTTAAGTTCATTTGACCTTTAAATTCTAAAGTTTGTTCTATGATGTTCCGTAAGGTAAATATCTGTTCAGTGCATGATCTTCCGCTTCTGAATCCAGCCTGTTCTTCCCTTAATAAGGCGTTTACTTCATCTTTCAGCCTTTCTAATAATATATAACAAAAAGCTTTACCAGGTATTGATAGTAAAGAAATTCCTCTCCAGTTGTTACAATTACTTAGGTCTCCTTTTTTCGGAATAGTGACAATCACACTCTGGCCCCATTCTGATGGAATAGATTCCTGTCTTCAAATCTTGTTAAACATATTTAATAACTCCAGTTCCAACGCTTGACCTCCGTTCTTCAGTAATTCAGGTTGCCACTCATCTGACCCTGCTGCTTTGTTGTTTTTCAGATTTTGCAACGCTCTTCTAGCTTCTTCTAGAGATATGTCATTTAGGTTTACGTTCATAATTGCTCTGACATTTTCATTAGATAAGTCTAACAAAATATCAGGTTCACATTGGTTCAGGACTTATTTAAAATGTTCTTTCCACCTTTCCAGTTGTTCTCTTTCAGTAGCTAGTCTCGTGCCATTTTTCGCTTTGATAGGTACACCTCCACTACTTTTAAAAATAGATGTAAGCTCTTTTGTTATCTTATATACAGTTTTACTATCACCTCTATCTGCAGCTTCCTGCACTTCTTTCCCTTTATCTTCAATCCATTGATTCTTATCATTCTTACACCTCCTTTTCACTTCTCTATCTAGTTGGTTATATCGCTCAGCTAAGTCACCGTAATCCTGTCTAGTTGCTGCTTCTCTCAGTTGCTTGACCCTTTTCCTTTCATCAATCACCGTCCACGTACCATCACTTACCCACCTTTCTCTATTGGTTCCTCTTCTTCTACCCAGTACTTCTTCGGCCACTTCATGAATGTTTTTTTTCAAACCTTCCCAATGTGTCTCTATGTCCTCTAGATTTTCAAGGACTTTGAATTTATTACGCAATTTAAGTTGAAACTCTTCTGCCACCCTGGGACCTTTTAACTTATTCACTGCAAAAGCCTTAGGTTTCTTAGTGTTCTGCTGCACTTTAAATTTCACTTTGAACTTTCCGATTACTAGGTTATGATCTGAACCAACGTCTGCTCCTCTGTATGATCTTACATTAATCAGTGATCTTCGCCAACGTTTACTAATACATATGTAATCGATTTCATTTTTAATTTGGTCATCAGGCGACCTTCAAGTCCATCTATGTATGCGTTTGTGTTGGAAGAAGGAATTGCCAATGCAAAGTCCATTGACATTGCTGAAGGTTCTAAATCGATCACCATTTTCATTTGTTACAGGTGACGATGCAAACGGCCCCACCGTTCCTTCGATGTTAATTCTTTCTGGGGACACTTTTGCGTTAAAATCGCCCATCACCATCAATATGTCATACCTATGAACCGCATCTACAGTTTCTTGCAGCCTCTCATAAAAGCTATCTTTAACAACTTCATCAACTGTCTCAGTGGGGGCATAGGCTTGAACTATTGTCAATCTAGACTGAATAGTAACAACTCTTGCCGTTAAAATTCTTTCATCTACTGGCTTCCATTCCACCAAAGCTTTGTCAGCTCTTTTGCTTATCATCATTCCAACTCCGTTTACTGCTTGCTGTTCATGACCTGACCACAAGATGGTAACTTCTTCATACTGACTACGAACCCATCCACTCCACCTCATCTCTGCTAAACCAAGAATGTCTAGTTTGTATCGTTTCATCACTCGAATTACTTGCTGGGTTTTCCCAGTATGGAACATGGTCCTAACGTTCCATGTTCCGATCTTAGTAGTGTTTTTTGCATTGAGGATCGGACATTTCCGAAACAAGACTTCCTTTCGGCTTTGATCCTGCCTCTTCATGTTGCTATCACTTGCCACTTGTGCAAATGACACGCTGTCTTCTCCTCTTTGCTTATGTTTACCGGAATGGCTACTTTTCGTTGTTTCTTTAGCAATATTGGATAACGACGTGGAGTTGCTAGTACCACGGTCGTCCCTCCTCCTTTCTCAAACGGGCTTGGGACCGTCTACGGCGGAGTTCCATTAAACATAGCGAAGGTAAAACAAAAGTATAGCTAGTTAATTATCAGCTTCGTCATTAAACATAGTGAATCTAAAACAAAATTATAACTCATTCGTTATCAGATTCGGAAATAAACATAGTCAAATTAAAACAAACATACAGTTTATTAATATCAAGCTTTGTCAGTAATCATTGCCAAACTAAACCAAAAGTATAGTTTATGAAACACCAGCTTTGTCATTTAAATAGTCAAATTAAAACAGAAGTACAGTTCATCAATGACTAGCATTGCTATTAAATATCCCCAAACAAAAACAAAAGCATAGTTTATTAAGCGGGTGAATAACGAACTATAGTTTTGTTTTGCTTTGCCATTAAGCATAGTCAAACTAAAACAAAGCATAGTTCATTAATCACTAGCTTCGCCACTGACCATAATGAAATTAAAAGAAAAATATAACTTTAGCAGTTAAACATAGTGTGAAACTGAGAATAAAGTATAATTTACTAATCACCAGCTTTGACATTAGCAATAGTCTAAAACAAAAACATAGTTAATTAATCACCAGCTTTAAGAATTAACATAGAAAAACATAGAGTTTTGTTTATTAATCATCTTCTTTGTCATGAAACACGATCAAACTAAAACAAGAATATAGTTCATGAATCAGTAGCTTGGCCATTAAACAGAGTAAATCTAAAATAAAAGTATATATATATCAATAAATAAAGTCTAAAAAATCATAGTTAACTAATCACGAGATTTTGCAATAAACATATTGAAAGTAAAGAAAAAGTATAGCACATTAATCAGCAGCTTTGCCATTAAATATAGTCAAACTAAAAACAACAACATAGTTCATTAATGGTAATGTTGGTCATTCATGAACTATACTTTTGTTTCAATTTGATTATGTTTAATGGCCAAGCGGCTAATTAACGAACGGATATTTTTGTTTTAGTTTGACTATGTTTAATGGCAAAGCAAACCAAAAGTATAATTTGTTAATCACCCACTTCACCATCCAGCATAGTACAGCTCATTAATAACCAACTTTGCCATTAAATAGAGTGAAACTACAAAAAAGTGTAAATTATTAATTACGAGATTTGCAATTAAACATAGTCACACTACAACAGATACATAGTTCATTTATTACCAACTTTTTCATTAAATATAGTCTGAAAGAAAAGAATAATTAATTAATTAATCATAAGCTTTGACAATAAAGATAGTAGAAGTGAACGAAAAGTATAGTTTATTAATTACCAGCTTTGCCATTAAACATAGTCTAAAAAATCATAGTTAATTAATCACGAGATTTTGCCATAAACATAAGTATAGTTCATTAATCACCAGCTTTGCCATTAAACATAAGCAAACGAAAACACAAAGTAATTCATTTATAACGAGCTTTACCATTAAACGTAGTTAAATTAAAAGAAAAGTATAGTTCATTAATGACCATCATTTCCATTGAACAAAATATAGTTCATTATCGCCAGCTTTGCCATTAAACATAGTCAAATTAAAACAAAAGTACAAGTCATTATCACCAGCTTTGCCATTAAACATAACCAAACTAAAACAAAAGTATAGTTTATTAAGATCAGCTTTGCCATTAAACACAGTCAAACTAAAACAAAAGCATAGTTTATTCATCAACAGTATTGTCATTAAACACAGTTGATCTAAAACGAAATTATAGTTCATTAATGACAAGCATTGCCATTAGTCATTGTCAAACTAAAACAAAAGTATAGTTCTTTAATCACCGGCTTTGTCATTAATTATAATCAAATTATACAAAAGTATAGTTCTTCTATCAAAAGTATAGCCTGTAAAAATTGTGAATCTAAGCCAAAAATGCATTTTATCCAACAGCTGAGCCGTTAAAATATGTTACTAATTTCTAGAATAGTTATTCTGTGTATCAAAATCTCCGGTAGGCGTATAACTGAAACGTAAACATTTGTTCTTAAACATAAACTTTACTCGAAAATATCTTAGCTTAATCTACCTATCTAAACTTCTCGCATTCACACCACTTATGTAAATTTCTTACTTTCACACCACTCATATATATTTCTTTCATTAATACTACCTACCTAACTTTCTTTTTCCCGTGTAAACATCCCGCATTACACTAGCCTGTAACTATCACTTATTAACATTATCAGTATAATATTCTCACATTCACATCACTTACTTACTTATCACACATATATATACCATGTAGACATCTTGCTCACTTTAATACCACCCACATAACCCTCCCATACTTGCATCTTCTATGTAATCTTCTTACATTTACATCATTACTGTAAGCTTTTGATATCCACTCTGCCCATCTAATTTTGTTACTTTAATATTAATCATGTAACCTTCTCTTATTTTGAGCTTCCATGTAGCCTTTATATTGTTCTCACATTTATACCGCTTATGCAACCTTTTGATATTCACACCACCAATGTAACCTTTCCACCCTTATATTATTTTAATAAGCTTTCACATTCACACCCTCTTTTAAACTTCTCAAATTCACACCTTCTATGTAATCGTTTCAAACCAACATCATTTTCTGGCATTAACACAACCCATTTAACTTTTCCATATTTACCCGATCTAGTAAGTCTTTCCACATCCCCGCCACCACATAACCCTCTTATATAAACATCATCCTTGTAATGTTTTCATATACACTATCAATGTAACCTTCTCGAATAAACACTATCCATTTAACTTTTTATATCATCCACATAACCTCGAATAAGCGCTGTCCATTCAATCCTCTGAATGTCACTATACAGATGTATAAATGATCCTACTTTGATTTACATACTATCTTTAATAAGTTCTAAGATTATTTTATATATCTATACACTATGTGTTTGTGTGTTATTTCTGTTTTGGAAAAATGTTTAGCCTTTCATATCCAACTTAATGGATTTTATTTAGTGAGATAATGAAAATATTTTCTAAGTTGGAAGGATTCAACGCTTTACAGTAATCTTCCATAAATGTTGGAGCATTATGAACACTATCTATAGGAAAATTTCCTAAGACACTCGTATATTTTTATACTATAGCAGAAAAAAGGTGTCATTAAAGCACAACTTACTGTTATTCCAAAAATGAGACTAAGTATACAGTGTTCGTTCACCGTTAACTCATGCCAATGTTCAGAGCATGCCACACTAAGCCTCGCTCTCCAGTGGCACAGCGGTATGTCTGCGGACTTACAACGCTAGAATCCGGGTTTCGATACCCGGGGTGAGCAGAGCACTGATAGCCCATTGTGTAGCTTTGTGCTTAATTAGAAACAAACAAACAAACACTAAGCCTCAACTAACAGAAACAGATGCTTCATTTCTCTGACAGATATAAGTGAATTTAAGTCTAATAGGCTAGATAATCGTTCGAATAAAGAAAAGATTCGAGAAAGCTCACAGGCTGACACGATGTTGTCTTGACGTTTGTTTTTAAACTGAGAAAAGAAATATTTTCGACTGATTACACTTTGATATACCATATTAATTAATGAAAGACATAAATGTTCCATATTTCAAGAGAGGCTACATTCACAAGTAGCTAAATGAGTTTTCAGATAACAATCGTGTGTTTATTTCAATACATAAGTAATTGTGCTGCTTTAAAATTATCAAGGCCGAAGAATGTGAAGTTTACAATTTTGCCGACGATAACGCTAAACTGAAACATTATTTCAATTTTGCAGACCACAAACTTTAGGAGCTAGCGACCTTGTCACAAGTAAAGAATACACCAAAACGATCCAGGATGAACTACACGTACTGTACTGAACATTGAATTTAATATTTGACGACTTACATCAAAGATACTGATGATCGTTCACCTGATAGTGCAATCAGCTCTTCTGCACATCTGTTATGTACGCTCTAATAGTTTCTATTATTTATATTACCCATTTTATTTAAAAACTAAACGCACTGACAAAATATTTGGATGAAAATATTTTCATGGACAAAAGAAACAACTAAACATTTAATATCACGTAGATAAATTAAGGAAACAGAAAAAGAACAATACAGCTTTAAAAATTTTTTTTATATTAAGTCAATAGTGGTTTAAAATATACAAATATATTTTCCCTTCTTATATACTTTAAATATTACTATTAATATTAGTAACCTAAGGTATTTGTAATTATAAACTTTTATTTAACCATCATGGCAATTTCAAAACCTTTGCGGCTTATAAGTCATAATGGTGTAAAGGTCATGTGGACAGAGGTGAAGAATCAAGTCTTCAATTTTCCTTGGCCATTCTTCCTACTTTCATAGAGAAAAGTAACCATTAGATAGGGTGAGCGGCTCATTTTGAAAACTGTATGTTTTGGAAGGAAATTATCACTGGTTGTCATAAATGATCTATAGAACCTAACACAAACAGTTCTAGATTAAAGTTCGGTATTTAGTTCAGATTGTAGAATTTAAACTCTTTGTACAATTAGGCGCATAAACTTAAGTTAACGAACAAGCTTTTCTGAATATTACGCAGTGTAAAATCGTTATTACTGGAATAGCCAGGTGGCGGAGTGTCAGGGTGACACCAAGGGAATCACAATATATATATATATATATAGACAGATAGGTAGATAAACAAATTGATATATAAGCAAAACGGTGGATTTGTTATGTTGTGCTTCTCGAGATATCTTAGATGAGCATTACTTTTTTTTGTAAGTTGTAATTTCATAGCGATTACTTCATGAAACTGTAACAAAAATAGCCATATGGTCATATGGATGGCCTGTTTGTTTATTTTAAAATTTAACAGAAATAGTGCACGAGCAAAGAGAGTGAAAATAGGGTCCGTGAAAATTTTGTGGTGAAAATATAACATATATATAATGGCTGGAGACGGCTTAAATGGGTAATGAAGAAAAACTTATATTAAAGTTTTTCTTCATTACCCATTTAAGCCG
>NW_013667416.1:65897-68117 GCF_000517525.1 Limulus polyphemus
CGGCTTAAATGGGTAATGAAGAAAAACTTTAATATAAGTTTTTCTTCATTACCCATTTAAGCCGTCTCCAGCCATTATTAGTCTCAAAGTGGGTTCCTCGTCATCGAATTTGAATAACATATATATCATTTTACACATAAAAAATATGAGCTTTCAATAATGCTGCTGACCAGAAATACGACGTTGCAAAATGACGTACATATTTGATCTTCTTTAACCTCCTTTTGGCAGCGATAAAGTTCAATGTAGGGGCATATGATATATCAAAATAGGTGTAAAATTGAAGCTTGCGCCCTGAAACGTAATTATTTGATGTTTCTGGTTTGACCAAAACTGCTTTGCATTCTTTGGTTATCAAAACAGAAGTGTATTGCATCTCTTAATGGTAATTAAGCCAAAATGTACCTTAGAGATAATTTTATTTGCATTATCATCATAAGTATAATATAAAAAAAAGAGATGATATGAATAAATTTATTGAAAATAAACAGACCGATTAAATTTTTTTCAAAATTTTTGAACACGTGTGTAATGTTCAATCTTAAAAACTATTTTTTTAAAAAACAACGATTATTTTATACACTATTCAATAAAAATGAGATTGTAGTAATAACTTACTGTACAAAGGGTAGGGTCAACTGAGTGCCAGTGTTGGGCGTTCTTAACGGGTGTTGTGGACATTGTGTCTGATGCTGGTGTTTGGGTGTAGTGCTCACGAAACCCTGGTGTTGCTGCAGTGTACTTGTTTGACATTGTAGTGCGTCCCCTCGTAGGACTCCATGGCGGGTAGGGTCAGTGGGCACTGAATCTTTCTCTTTTATTATGGATCCACCAAATCCAATTAAAAAAGTGTAAAAACTCTGCTAATTGGTAAACGACCATGCCTAGAAGACTCTGAACAGCAGTCTCCACCACAATGTGGACCTGTACCTCGCTCCCTGATCATGCATTCACTGTCTGATAAATCTTTAGGACAAATGTCTCCCTTTTTTATATAGAAGGGTTTAGAGGGGCTTGCTGGCTTTTCAAAGTCAGTTAAGAAGCTCCGTTGTGGAGACATCTTGGTTGAAACATCCACAGCGAAACACAATGAACTCCTATTGAACTCAAAGGACATTGGGGATATATATACCCATTGAGGTTACTCCCCATGCTTCTTTGATTTACTCACAAGGAGTTATTGTCGAGAGGGACTAGAAGACCATCTCCGTGTCAGAGATCCTCGCTGCTTTCTCCAGCCAAGGAGTTTCAGCAGTTCGAAGGATCTCCACTTGTCAAGATGGTATGTCTACTCCAATCTCTGTCCCCACTATTTTTTCCAATGACTGCCTGGGTGAACCTCCTCTGGCACCAGACTCTGGTGTCTGCTCGGGTCCTTCTTTGGCCCATAGATGCAGGACGATCATTCGATCATGTCCTCAGTCATTGGATTCTCATTTTGATGACAGAAATCTGCCCACTCGATCAAGGGCAGGATCCATGGAGGTTGATCGACCTTCATCTAGTAAAGAAAAACGGCGTGGTCGTAAACTGAAGGGTTCTCCACCGTGTTCTCCTCAACCTAAATAAAAATGGCCACTTTGATACAGTGGAGTTTTCGAGATTTTTGTTCTAATGTCGATGACATTAAGGCCTTGATCGACTCCTATCATCCCGTGTGTCTCTCCTTACAGGAAACATTTCTGAAACCTACTGATGCAGTCACTTTTCGGCAGGTTTCTTTGCACCGGAATGACAGGTTGTTTGATGGACGAGTGCATGGAGTGGGTTTCACTGCTGGTCGACCAGCAAGTGCTCTCCTTATCTGTGTCCCGTGATAACTCTTAGAGGCCGTAGCCATCCGTGTTTTTTTAGGTCATAACATCACTGTTTGTTCTCTCTACGTGTCTTCTGGGGAGAATTATGATCAATCGGACCTTGATGCTCACGTTGACCAATTGCCATCTCCATTTTTACTTCTGGGAGACTTTAATGGACACAACCCTCTCTGGGGTGGTGCTGATATTGATGAGATGGGTCGTTCCATAGAGTGTATGCTCTCAGATCACATCCTTTCTCTCTCTTCAATACTGGAGCATCTACTTATTTTCATGCACTTAGTCAGTCTTTCACTGCCATTGGTCTGTCCCTTCACTTTTCACTCGCTTTTCTTGGATGATCGACAGTGACCCACAGTGCAGTGATCAATTTCCTGTCATTATGAGGGAGGTTGGCCATGGT
>NW_013667416.1:68903-70779 GCF_000517525.1 Limulus polyphemus
TGTCTTTGTAAGGTCCTAGAGAGGATGGTTAATGCTCGTCTTGTTTGGTTCCTCCAATCGAATATGCTTTTCTTGCCCACCCAGTGTGGGTTCTGTCAACAGTGCTCCACTGTGGACCATCTGATTTGACATGAAACGTCAATCAGGGAAGCCTTCCTCGAGAGGGAACACCTTTTTTCTGTGTTCTTTGGGCTCGAGAAGGCTTATGACACCACGTGGAGGTATGACATTTAGCAGGACCCCCACTCCTATGGGTTGCATGGCCATTTACCCATTTTTATTCAGAATTTTTTACTGAATAGGCGATTCCAAGTCTGTGTGGGTTCAACTCTTTCACGTTCCTTTCCACAGGAACTTGGAGTCCCTCAGGGATATGTCTTGAGTGTCACACTTTTAGTGTTAAAATTAATGTTATTACTACTCATCTTCCTCTAAATGTTGCAAATGGGCTCTATGTTGATGATTTCCACATCTCGTTTCAGTCGTTGAACATGAGGTTTATTGAGTGGCAGCTTCAGACTGCCCTCAATCGCTTGCTGATGTGGATCACTGCAAACGGTTTTACGTTTTCTTTTTCCAAAACCGTTTGCATGCATTTTTGCCACCAAAGGGGTTTCCACCCCGATCCCGAGCTCCGTCTCGGCGATGTATATAGTTATTTGTGTTGTCTCTGAGGCAAAGTTCTTCGGGCTTATCTTTGATCGTAAGCTTAGCTTCATTCCGCACATCAAACAGCTATGTGTCAAGTGTGCAAGGGCTCTGAACATCCTCTGTGTCCTCTCTTCCAGCTCTTGGGGAGCGGATTGATGTTCTTTGCTCAGGATCTATCGTACCCTGATTCGATCCAAACTATACTATGGGTCTTTGGTTTATGGTTCTGCCAAGGACCTCGGCCTTGAAGATGCTGGATCCCATTCACCATCTAGAGCTTCGGATCTGCACCAGGGCTTTTCGCATTTCTCTAGTCCAGAGTTTGTACACTAAGTCCCACGAACCTCCTCTTTACCTCCGTCGTTTGCAACTTTCTTTACAATATGCTACCAAGCTTCGATCCTTGCCATGGCATCCCACCTGGGATTGTGTCTTTCTTCCTCAGTGGGCCATGCTTTTTCAGAACAGACGGTTTGAAATTCCTCCCTTTGGCCTTCGTATCCGGGCACAACTGGCTCAATTGGGTCTGGCATTGGATGACATTGCTGTCCCTAATGATCAGCCCATTCTGCCATGGCTTATTACCATCCTTTCCTGTGACCTTTCCTTGAGTCATCTGAGGAAGGCGGATACTCCCAACTGGAAGTACCGATTTGCTGAATATCTTTAGAGCCATTCTTCTCTTTCTATTTACACTGATGGATCGAAATCGGGTGGCTCTGTAGGCTCCGCCATGGTTTGGTGTGGCTTGGTAGTTGCTCGCAGGATCCCCTCTACAGTTTCTGTGATCATTGCCGTGTTATATGCTATTACTCTTGCCCTGGATCATGTAGAAGCTATGCAGTACAGTGATTGTACTATTTACACTGATTCTCTTAGCTCTCCTCTACTGGTCCTGGAATCGCTTAACGTTAGTTCTCACCCTGTTTTCATCGATATTCAACAACGACTGGCCCATTTTTCTCTATCTTTTGTTTCCATCCAGTTTTTCTGGATACCTGGCCACGTTGGTATTCATATGAACGAGCTCGCTGACACCGCAGCTAAGTCTGTCCGCTCTGGTGACACTGTCCGACTTCATTGTATTTTTAATTTTTTACGCGCTATTGGCCTTTTTAATTGTATATAAATCTTTTAATCAAATTTTGTACATATTTTAGTTTTAACTCACTTTTTTTTTACTATTTTACTCTAATTTACTTTCACTGTTTTTACCGGTTTGTTT
>NW_013667416.1:70790-98066 GCF_000517525.1 Limulus polyphemus
AACCAACCAACCAACCAACCGACGCAAGAGTATACGTCGAAACAGGTAGAGTGTATGAGATTGTTTTCCAGTTCCATTGGTGTTTTTTACCACTTTTTATCTTGTACAGTAAGTTATTATTTTAGTAATTTGGAGATTTGAAACAATATCATTTTATTGAATTGCGTATAAAATAATCGTTGTTTGTTTAAAAAAATTGTAGTTTTTAAGACCGATTATATTTTTGAATGTTGATGTATTTATTTATTAACACATTTGGTGTATTTATATATTTACTTATTAACAAAGTTGGTGTATTTACTTATTCATTTATTAACACAGTTGGTGTATTTATTTATTTATCTATTAACATAGTTGGTGTACTTATTTATTTATTAACACTGTTGGTGTATTTTCGTGGAGAAATTGACGATCGTGCTTCCTCCTCTCGAGACGAGAACCTAAGTAGAACTGACGGAATCCTGGAAAAACTACACAAGTTGAGAAACCAAGTCTTGATATGATATTTTCAGTTTGCTAGAAACTTCGGTTTCTTTATCTTAGGTTGTGTCACCATGTAACTGGTCACTTTCTATCGACTTTTGTTGACAGGGACTAATAGACGTCACCCACTTGGCCAATGTCCAGTGAAAGGATATTGTTGCACATTTGCAAGGCGAGTGATGACATACAATACGAATATACTGTGAGAGAGAGAGAGAGACAAGCAAAAATTAAAGTTAGTTCTGAGAAAGTTTAAGGTTTGTCTGGATCACTTTTATACCAAACTGACACATATTCAGAACTAATAATAATAAATTTAGCATAAATATCAATTCGATAAGAAGAAAAAACTAGGCCGCGTTTTTTGTTCAACTTGGGGCACGATGGTGGGTAAGACAAAATACGCGGCCTGGTTAACTAATGAATGAATATTTGCTGTAAAATCCTTATCAATTCTACAAATGTAGCTACCACTTTGTCCGCCAATTTTGACTTCATTCCTTTAAGTCGGACGCTCAACCCATTTTTTGGCCGCACCTTTTCTTCACGCCTATGGTGTTTTTGATTAGATATCATGACTTTTTGTCAATACACATCAACAAGCCACAGCAATTAAGAAAGTGGCACTCGATTGTAACAAATATTAGCTTTAGGATCACAACCCTGTTATTCGGAACATACCTTTACTTTACAGAACCAACCACGTTCTTTGAATATATGGTGGTAGTTTTTCCTCTCTAAAACAGTGTTAATAGTTTTCTTTATAGTAACGCCATGGAATGTAGATTAACAGTTTTTTGTCATCGTCACTATGTAATCGGTACAGCCGTTTAAAGCATCATTACTTATGCTAATTGCTTAAGCTAACATCATGTGACACTAAACGCTCTTCAATTAGCACAATTTCAGAAAGTCTAGTCAATTTGTGCTCAAAAGTTAGCAATGAATGATCAATAATAACCGTCTACTCGTATGATTCTTTGGAAAAGTTAAGCTAGAAACTGCTAAGCTAGTTTGCTTGGGCTAACCAATACTTATGTATCTGCACGTCTTTTCACCCCATAGTTTTGCTGCTCTAAATCACCCGTCTTTAATCCGAATGACAAAAACTAAAAATGGTCCACTTTTACACACACACACACACATGTGGTTTATATTTAGGCCAAATTGCATACCTAATTGTAGGTTATAAAGATCTATCAATTTACCAGATTTAAAAAAAAAATCATAAAAGATAATTATGTTTTTCTATTAAATAAAGTTTCCGTATTTCTAATGTGAAGAAAAACAAAGGGAAGAAACTCAATCAAAATTGGAAATGTTATATCTCTGTTATTTCGTAATGGATTGCCTTAAAATTTTGTATGTTAAGTAAGGGTCGCACAGCCACTGAAAATATGTGATAGTTTAGATTACCACAGTCCGAGATACAGAAGGTGGAAAATCGCTAAACTTTCACTCCCGTGTGCCATGCAGCAGGTTGTTTTGGCTACACGACACACTACTGTGCGTTTTGATTTTCTTTAATATTTTTCAAACTATTCTCAAAAGCAATTTATAAAAAAGCTTCAGTAATTTTGGACAAGATTCTGAATAGATAAAATGTAACACAAGGACAGACATATTACATAGAGAGAAATTGCACTGTATTACTTACAGAAATATGACTGAAAATATATTTTGATAACCAAATTTGTTACATCGGTTAGCCATATAGATTAACTTTGACTAGGACGGAAATATAAATCCTTTTGATATTCACAGAAACTTACTTATATCTTTAAATGATTTAAGTGACTAAATTACAAACATTTTATTTCGTTTTCACAGGTTGAACCTCTGATCGAAATAAACTCTTTGTTCAGTGAAATTAACTAGATTAATTATTGTTAACTTCACACTGTTGCATTAATAACGAATGAAAAACATATGGTTGGGTAGAACCATACCTTCAAATTTGTCTGAACATTGGAATTTCAGTAAGGCTGCAATGTGTCCCAAATGTAATCATTGAGTAAAAATATATAAATTGTTTGTTTGTTTGAAGTTAAGCGCAAAGCTACACAATGTGGTATCGAAACCCGCTTTTTAGCGTTGTAAAAATATATAAAAGCTATTAGATATCACGTGTGTGTTGGGTATAGTCTTCTGGTCAATGTAAACTAACGACAAAGTTTAATAATATTTGCAATATCTACATGTGCTACAATATTTCTAATAAATGTGATAAACACCCTCTGTTTTGGACATCAAGCAGAATTAAAGTTTTCAAATGGGATGTTAAATCTTAAAGAACTTGACCGGCTCCCCGAGTGCGAATGACAGAAATATGAACAATTTTGAAAATGCTGCTGCAATTCATTGTTTTAAGCTATCTAAATGGTTTGTCTTGACATCAAACTACTGATGACGTACCTTATCGGTAAGAAATCGAGATTTCTCATAGTGTTACCTCCTGCATGCGCCGTGGAACGGTAACGCTTATATTATGTTTCTGATAATTAACAAGCACCAATATTCTATTTAGAACTCTTCAATCTAAAATTATCTGGGCTTTAACTGTACACTAATATATTATTACGTAATGGCATAAGTTAATATTTTATTACATAAGGGTTAAACATGGGGTTAGAATACACAAGTTTTGAAAAATACATAATATACCGTATATATTAACTAGAATCTTATGTTAGGACTGGGATATAAACACGATGATATTTTAAACTTTGCATTAAAAAATAGCTAAGAGGTATAGGAATCGCGCTTATTTTTAGGTGAATGAAATACAGATTACAAAGGAAATGATCCCGAGTTGTAACTACGTACATATTGTTGTTCTAAAGATATAACGTAATTCGAAAATTATATGAAATATGAGCAAAAGTTCGGAATAAAGTGAGTTAAACTTCAAATTTAATTACACAGAATGCATTTTACGGTGAAAATAACCCATAGTTTGATCAGTGATTAAATTAAAATATTACTTAAAGTTTTTGACGATAAATTAAAGTGTAGAAAGTATTAACGGAGTAATAAAAACTAAATACATCAGAATGCGATTTGTTTAGGTAACAACAATATATATACATATACGTATATGATAATTTTATATAACTGAAACTTTTTTGTTGTTGTTCAAAACTAATGAGAAATAAACGTTCAATAGTTGAAGCGTATCACTTTGGCTCAGATTCATTTCTGCTGATGTCAGAATTGAAAAGAACATGGACGGCTGGGAATACTTTAGAATGTTAAACAGATAATAGGGCTTCCCAGAAGAGTGTGGATTAAGCTCTGGCTGGCTACACGTGTTGACGAAAGCAGTATCTGAGGCTGAATGCATTGAGACTTAAAGAAGACGAACGAGCGACAAAGCAAGGTCTGAAAAGATCCCTTGATCCACACCAAAATGCTCGTGCGAGATAAATGATCTGTCACGCGCAAGCACGAAGCGTGAGCTAAAAACAAGGGGAAGGTGTAAAGGTATTCATCGTAAGGCCTTCAAAATAAATCACAGAACGTGGAGGAGGAGAGAGGAAAGAAATGCAGTTCTTGGATGAAGGAGACAAACGCTCTGGCGTAGTAAGGAGACAGTCTATCAAGAGACTCATGTTTTGACTGAACATTTACATCAAGACCTCTGAACCGTAAACTAGCTTCACTTAGAACAACATTAAAGTTTTAACCAGAAAAATAGAGACAATACGATTTATTTTTAGATGTGTGTGGAAACTTACTTAGTAAAACAGTAGATAACACATCGCTACATAAAAGCTAATTCAGCAGCGCAACGAAGTGCATTCAATTAATTTTTAATGTGTCATTGTATTGTAAAAAGCTTTAGATTTCAGTAAGGAACTCTCTTTAACACTTCCTGGTAATGTGGAATAAACATTAAGTATGATTATTTGTCTAGAATTCACAACATTCCCAGCCTTTAATTAAACTCAATGTTTTAAACCTCATCTCTAGTTTTTTCACGATAGAACGTTTTTATAGGTTTATTTGTAACATTTAGGTAAATGAAAATTTACTAGTTTTTAACGAAAACTTACTTGATAAATCAATAGATAAAAACTAGAACCCGGGAAACTTAAGCAAGCAAATGAATAAAGATGTAGCAAAAGATCTGACGATGTGATAAACATATAGGAAAATAAAGAAGAGGAATAAATTTATTTAAACACACACATATGCGTAAGCAAATTCAGCTTTTTATAATTTTAACAGTAGTAATTATTGATCTACACATGTTTATTATGATGGTTAATTATTATGAAGGCTGGAATGCGAATTGCAGGAGATATGTTCAACTTATCACTCCAGTTTCCATAACATGTTTTACTTTTTACATTTGTTACGTTCCCAGAAGTGGCAGCAGATGGTAAGTGGTGGTTTTGGATGTAGAACGTTCTGAAATTGAGCACCCACATTTGCTCTTAATTCTTCTTTGTTATTTCACGTGTGAAGCACGCAATAGGTAGTGGATTTCTAAGGAATACCACTTCTTTTATTTTTCGTAGTTGTAAATTGCAAGATGCGACAATTTTTGTATTTCTTCTAGTTGTATAAAGTTGTTTTAAATGCTATTAAAAATAAGATTGGTTTGTTTTGAATTTTGCGCAAAGCTACACGAGGGCTATCTGCGCTAGCCGTACCTAATTTAGTAATGAAAGGGTGGAGGGAAGACAGCTAGTCATCACCACCCATAGCTAGCTCTTGGGCTACTCTTTTACCAACGATTGACCGTCACCTTATGACGCCCCAACGGCTGAAAGAGCGAGCATATTTGGTGGGACGGGAATTCGAACCTGCGACCCTCAGATTGCGAGTCAAGCGTCCTAACTACCTGGCCATACCGGGCTTTCAAGATAAGAGATGCTGTGTTCCATTCTCATTCCGCTAGATTATAAAAGTAATATTACTGTTGAGTAATATTTATAGATAAATATGTACACATAGTCACACATACATAACTATCTAAGTGTCTGGAAAATTTACAGCTTGTTATACCAGGTTAGCAAAACTAACGTGATAATCATTCTCACATATTTCTGTTTGAAAACAAAACAAAACAAACTTTCTTTATACTACTTAGGTAGAGTTAATAGACTTTTAGTTTTATACTACACAAAGTGATAGTATTTTATGTTACTCTGCTGAATTTATAAGTTATATCCTTATTACAGATAGTCTCGAAAATATGTCATCACAAGATATACGTGTTCTCCCCCTCCACCTTGGGCTAATAAACTTTAAATGTATGACGTAAATTTGTATATTTAAATTATATTATCAACTTTGTCAATGCGGACTGTTTATGTGACTGTAAAGCTCTCACAAAAATCTTCAAAATCGGTTTATGAAGCAGTTTTGATCAAGTAAGTATGTTTACTCTCACATTAGAAGCTGATACGTACGATGGTAGTTATAGATATTAGAAATACACGAAGCCGTTTTGGAGCTATCTATTACCACCGCAGCTGGATAAATGTTTTGCCATGATTTATATAAAATCTAAGAACAAATAATGTTTTTAAGAAATACTGTCGAAAAATTATTCGTCTCAACTCATTTCAATTATAAAATATCATACTCAAAAATTTCGAGTTTTAATACTGCTTTTACAGTGCAGTTGTATTTATCTATATGAAATAATTCGAAATTTTCTTTGGACTTTCATAATTTTTAGGACCCTCCCCCTTCCAGTGGCAAAGCGGTATGTCTGCGAACTTACAACACTAGAAACCGAGTTTCGAATACCCGTGGTGGGCAGAGCACAGAGAGCCCATTGTGTAGCTTTGTGCTTAACTTCAAACCAACAAACAAACAAACATCATTCTTATAATAAATAAATACAACTTCGCTCAAGAACTATGGCATGAAAGAGACATTTTTCATCTAGTCGTTCTTTAGTGCATAATTCAGTAGGAAGAGTGTTTTAACGCTGAATTTGATACTTAAATCAGTTTGCTAAGCGTGAAACATTTTATTCTTTCTATGAGCAATCAAATTCTCAATACTTTTATGAGAAATGTTATAAAGTTAGGCGTAAGAAACATTAGTTGGTGTTGAGAGAGGGGAGAAAACGGTCAGCTTTTGGTCAGTCTCTTAGAAATTAGGAGTTTATAATACTCTAAGCCATAAGGAAATTATTGAAGTGGGCGGTCGCCTTTCTAAATTCATCGGTATTGCGACTACAAGTCTTCTTGTGGTTGTTAAAAGTTATAAGCCGATATACAAGAAACTGATGCAAGATTAAAAAGAAAGGGACATGTTCGGAGTAGATTTTGAGAAAGGAATATAAAAGACAGGAATTCAACGAAAAGAAAGGAGATTGGGAGATGCGATAAAGAACAAATAAACCAAAAAAAGATGAAGGAAGAAAATAATATACTGCCAGAAAAAGGAACATCTGTTTCTAACTCTGTGTGCTATTTATTATAGTAATAAACAGCAATTTTTTATGTTGACATTAATATAAGTCAATTCCTGATAGGAATAAGTACAACCTAAATAAAGTTTATGGATATAAGGGAAGCGAAGTGCGAGTGCAGCATAATCATAACAAAGTGGTGTCAATGCGATCGCAACAAAGTGATGTCAGAAGTGGGATTCATAAATACCTTAGGAATGGAAGCACAAAGAAGAGTTTGAAGCTGGAACCACATCATGAAAAGCCGAGGAAGAAAAATAAACTGTATGAAGTAGTGAAGTCGGGAAAGATAGAAAGTTTCCTTTTTTTCTTCACATATTGCCCAGTTTGTTTTTCACACTGGTTAAGTTAACGTTTACTGGCTATAAATTGTGGGTTTATTGTTTAAGAATAGAGAATTAATGCTAGTATGGATGAAAATTGGAAGTCGCTAACAAAAAGTCAGTTGGCAAATATATATAATTTTTCTTATATAACATGTATAGTAATAAGAAAAAGATGTGATACATGAAGTATTAACTTAGGTGGGAGTCACAATAGATGATTTTTACAACCTTGAACTTAGTGAAAATACGTGAACTGCGAGTGGTGTTCGCGAAGTTTATCACGGTAACGATTTAGAACTTGCTTACATACAGTTAGAAATGAAAGTTTGGAGATAGAATCTGAGAATAAACAGTTTGGAATAGAGCTGAGAAAAATGTATTTAGAGCTAGAGTTAGAAGATATGCATCAGCAGAGAGTTCGAGTTGATTATGAGTCGAAGGCAGGGTAATTGTGGTGATAGGGCTAGTATGCATGAAAGAAGCATTCATGTGCAGGTGAATATATTTTGAGAAAACAATATAGACATATTTTCCGTGCTTTTTAAAAATAACGGGAGCAGAGGAATTGCAGTTGTAGGATATGGTGATGAAGCTACTACCTGGAAAGGTGTTAGCAGCATAAAATGGAAGCACAAACGAATTAAAGTATTATGTAGTGGAATCAGCTATATTAGAGATGTATCAGTTAAGTTCAGAGACTTATTGCAGGAAGCTCAGAGAGCTAGAAAAAGCAAGTGAGACATTTAAAGAGTATGAACAAGGCTGCTTCAGTTGCTAGTTAAATGGATCAAAGGATCTAACTGTGCTCGAGATGTTAACTAGGTTGTAGGTATGATGTTGCAAGAGCAAAGTTTGATAAAAGTACGAACACAATTAGTAAAATGGTTAAAAGACAGTTGCGTTAGCGGATGAATATGTTGTGATGAGGAAACATAATGGGTTGAAAGTAGGGTGAATCGAGCTAGTAGAACAACTTATCACTAACAAATAAAACTGGATTACATCTCTCCGAGAATTGTAAAGAGAACCTTGCCACAGAGTGATTTTGTAAATGAGGAGAGAAATTACAATCCTCCACCAAAATGTTTAATATGTGATCATGTTGTGCATATAGCTATATTTTGTAGAAAGAAGAAAGAAAACTCTGGAAAGAAGAGAGAATGAAATGTATTGTATTGAAGACAGAGAGAAAATTTCAAATAAATGTTTAGAAGAAGTGATGATAGATGGGCAAGTTCTGAATATGTTAAGGAATGTTGGTAAAACTCATTAGAAAAGAGTTAGTATAAGATACTCAATCCACAGGTGAAGCTTTAGAATTAATTGTGTTTAGCACCACAGAAGGAGAGGGGTGTTCTGTATATTGTACCACTAGCTAAAGTCTCACTGAAATGTGAAGATTTTGAAAATGAAATAGTCATAGGGGTGACAAATGGTATCCCACATCATGTGATGAGGTAGAAGCTGTCAGGCTGCGAAATACACATGTAGCAGTGGTAACAAGTAACCAATATAGCCAGGTAACAAATGAGACTAAAAAAACTAACTCTGAAACAGAAGTAGGCAATAGTGAATAAATAAATTATCGGTTAATTAATACAAATAATGACGATTTTTTAAGGAATATGGATCGAGAACAAATAATCAAATTAGAAGATGAGATTTTGAATAAATGAATCTGTAGTAGAAGAACCAGAAGAAACTAAAGTTGATGAAATTATTTTTTGTAGGAAGGATAATTAGGGCGTGATTTAATTGGAATGATGCAACAGATGATAGGGATCAAATAGTGTTCTCCAAGGAATATATAGAGAGATAATATTAGAGTAATGGCATGATGCAATGTTGACTGGACATTTAGGCGTAACTAAAACAAAAGATAGGGTCAGTAAAAACAATTGCTGGAGATACTGATTTATGTAAAAAGCCACAGTACACTAGAATCAAAGGAGAGAGTCATGCAATTTGAGGGAAGCTCTAAAAGATGAGAAAAATTGTTGAAATGAGATAAAATTAGGGAATCTTCTAGCCCTTATACATCGGCTGTAGTGTTAATATCTAAGACTGATGGAGTAAGGTCATTTATTGACCTAAGAAAGTTGATTGAAGTTACTATCGCTGCTTCCTAATCGCTACTTCACATGAAAAATATGATAAATGAAGTTATTCAAGCACAGTACATTAGTAAAATTGATTTATTGAAAGGTTATATTCAAGTCGAGTTAGAGGAAGTGGATAAAGAGAAAACAGCGTTTTCTAACCCTTAAGGATTACTTGAGTTGGGAGGAAAGAATGCTCCAGCAACATTTCAGAGGTTAATAATACGTAATGCCTTATGAGGATTAGAGAAGTCAGTCATAATTTACATAAATGATATTGGCATACACACTAATATTCAAAGTTAAAAATTCCATTTTCAATAAACAACGATTTATTGTAAGCAATTAACAAATGAGGCTGTTTCCAGTCTCAAAATTACAGTATAATACTAATTAACTTACTGTACAGAATAAAAGCAAAAAATATCCGATGAGAATGCAGAAAAGCCCATACACTCAACATGTTTCGACTTGTTTACTGCGTTATCTTCAGAAGTGCAATGTTATTCAAGAATGAAACTTATTTATACCCTTACAAAACATCACCATAATACAATTTACATAAACTATTTCACGCCATCTGCTGAAAACATTTCCATGAGGTCCAAAATCCTTATTCGATATTTTAAATTTACTTTTTTCATTAACTCAATAGACTTCCGTACATTCATATTAATGACATTTTCAAGTTGTGCTAAAATAACAGTTTTTACCCACTGAATTGTACGTTTAATTTCATTAATATATTGTGCTCATGATGAAATAGTAATAGTATTGTTTCTAAAATTTCTTACGTGTTCATTCATTCTGTATTTTAAATTTCTTCTAGTTTGTCCTATATCCATTTTTTCACATGCATATGATATTTTTTATGTACCAAATTTTTACATTAAATCACTTTTATCTTTAGTTATATTAAGAATTTGGTTAACTTTGTTTATTGATTTATATATCGGAAAAAGGTTTATTTGTTTACTAAATTGCTTCATTATTTGACAAGATAAAGACGGTAGTATAAATGACAGTACTAAACCTCTTTTTTTACTTTTTTCAGCAAGTACTTTTCATTCTTGTTTTTCGTTTTTTGTCAGCTTTGTCAACAACGTCATGATAAAAACCTCTTTCTACTGCTATATACTTAATTATTAATAACTCATTAATGCTTTTCTGTTTACAACATAATTTTAGTATCCTATCCACATACTCGCATGACTAGGTGGTTAGGGCGATTGACTCACAATCTGAGGGTTGCGGGTTCGAATTCCCGTCCCAACAAATATGCTCGCCCTTTCAGCCGTGGGGCGTTATAATGTGACGGTCAATCCCACTATTCGTTAGTAAAAGAGTAACTCAAGAGTTGGCGGTGGGTGATGATGACTAACTGCCTTCCCTCTAGTATTTCACTGCTTACTTAGGGACGGCAAGACTTTGCGCGAAATTCAAACCAAACCAAACTAACCTTGCACACAAGATTAAAAACTTCTACGGGACTTCTAGCTAGGGTTAAAACAGATGTTGCTTGTGAATGTCTGGTTATACAAACGAATGGAAGAGTAAGAATTTGTGAACTTACTGGTTCAAACCCTGAACAGTAAAGATGGAACAGAGAGGCGGGTACTTCTCAATTAATTGTATGTAATATACACGTATATATATAAACTGTGAACTTCATTTAATGGAAAAGAGAGAAGATGTACTTTGAGAAAGTAGCCAGCTTTTGGTCAGTCTCTAAGACATTAGAGGATTAAATCACTATAAGTCATTAGCAATTATTGGAGTGAGTGGCTGTCTTTCTAAGTTCAGCGTTATGGAGAATACAAAACACGTTACAGTTACGAAACATTACAGAAAACAAGGGCAAGGTTAAATAGAAGGAGATCTGTTCGGCTTGGGTTTTGAGAAAGGAGTGTAAAAGATAGAAGTTTTACAAAAATAAAAAAATTACCAGGATAAGAGAGAGAGAACGACTAAACCGAGAAAGACGAAGGAAGAAAGTGATATGCTGCCAGCTAGCAAAAAATCTCATTTCTGAACCTACAGTACTGTGCAAAAGGGTTAGGACAAACTCAAAAATATATTTCAGGTTACTTTCAAAGAACAATGGAAGGTAATTCACAGGTGAATCATCAAAATTTTATTAATATTCATATTTAGAACAACAGATACTCAGTTGAAGCACTTGAGTTCAACAAACAGTTAATATTTTGTGCGTCCCCATTTTGCTTTAATAACTGCAGACAATCTTTCAGGCATTTTTTCAACATATTTAATCAAAGTGTAATTTGAGATTTTTCTCCAAGTGTTTCTAATATACTCCCGTAAAATTTCTGATTTGTCAAGTTTTTGATCTATCGAATCCCAGATCTGCTCAATTAGGTTGAGATCGGGGCACTGAGAGGAAGATTGCATCATTTGAATGATTCCAGCAGCTTCTTTCTTAGCTAAGTAATTTCTGCATAGGTTGGATGAGTGTTTGGGGTCATTATTTTCTTGTTAGTAGAATCCTCGACGAATAATACGCAAACCCCTAGGTACACCATGACGGATCAGTATCTCATGGTACTTGCACTGGTCCTTTATTCCATCTATTTTGCAAAAATCTCCTTTTGCCTCAGCTGAAAAACACCCCAAAACCATCACATTGCCTCCCCATGCTTCATAGTAGGTCCTTTTCATTGAGGTAAGTATATTCCAACTTTCTTCCACCGGACGTGCGACCTACGCTTTGAACCAAATATTTCAAACTTAGACTCATCCGTCCATAACACCCTTTTCCAATCATCAACAGTGCAGATTTTGTACTTTTTAGCAAATTTCAGTCTCTTGATAATATTTGGAGATCAAAGTAAAGGTTTACTAACTGCTACACGACCAACTATTCCATTCTCGTTGAGTCTTCTTGATACTGTAGATCTGGACACTTGGTATATGGTCGTTTATCTCATGCTTGAGATCAGTAGCAGTCTTCCTTCTGTTTCGAAGGCTGCATAAACGATGATACGTAACATCAGTATCATTGAGTTTAGGTGTTCTGTCTCTGCCTTTCCTATTTTCAGATTTACTTATCTCAGTCTCACGATCAATTTGTCGGAGAGTCCAACCAGCATCACGTAAAGCTTTTATGCGAACTCTCTGCTCTACTGACAATTCTATACATTTTGTGGGCCGTGACATGACAAAAACTTAACATATAGTGTTAAATACTATTCTTATCAGGGTGCATATATGGAGTGCTATTAAATTGAATTCTTCTAGCATATACATGTATAGCTCCTTGTTAGTTTATTTCTATATAGTTAAGACACTGCAAGGGGTATCATGAAAGTTATTTTAGACCCTTAATTTGATCAGTATCTTCATTCAAGCAGTACCCTTATGACATGCCCTTGGTACAAGTATATTGGCATTCTAAAGAATGATAATTATTCTCACCCTGGCTCATTCAGATCGTGAACAGTGAAGCATTACCATAGTTTTGGGAGTTACATTCTGTAATGACATGGAAGAATTAGTCCCATAAAATGGAAAGAATGATACAATATTATCTTGTCCTAACACTTTTGCAGTTTGTCATGTTTAGATTAGTATGAGATAAATGCTGATAAAAATAAGTACAAACTAAGTAGATGCACATAAGAGGAAATGTGGTGTGTGAGGATAGAACGATAGTAATAAGTTGCTATCAAAGGAATCATAACCAAATGTAAAGCTTCTAAAATGAAAATGAAAACCGACAGCCTTTTTTAAGTTTCATGTGTAGCCTTAATAAGTGAGTAAACTGCTTAAGTGGTTCCATAACAACGGACATTTTCGAGTTAACACACAAGCCATGTTCAAGCAATTAACCTCATAATCATAATAAAATAACTATGACATTAAATGTAAAATGTTTTTAATGTAGAGTACGTTGTGCGTGCTGAAATAAATCCCACATATCGAAGTGCAGCTGATTAATTACCAACTTTCTTTTTGACGACATTTAATTCCTGGCCGGAGGGCTGGCGGGCCAACAGAGGGTTACGCCCTCTCAGTGGCCAGGAGATATAGAAGCACACAGTGGATAAAGCAACGAGAGATGAGTAAGTTAGACCAGGTACTGAGATGGTGAAGACGAGTTTAATGCACGCAATTAGGAAACGTAATCAGAGATAGATGTTGAGGCATCGGAGTTGCATTGTAGTCGGGATGATCAGGTGGCAAAGACATAAGGTAGAAGTTTAGGAGATGATCCGTCGGAGGTAAGAGTTTGCGAGGAGTATTCACCGAATAGGATAGGATTTCGTCGAATATAGGGTTGTGATGATCGAAGCAGCGGTGAACATGCTTCACTCATAGTTCGTGTAGATGTGCGAGTATGGAGGGGAAAGTGATGTGAGAGTATAATTCCTGTGTAGGACTGGAACAACGTAATTGAAAGGCTATGCATAAAGCGTGGCGTTCCAAAACTTCCAGCCAATGATAGAGTGAAGATGGAGTAGAGATCCAGGCAACATGACCATAGGTGAGGCAGGGTCGGACAAAAACTTGGTAGGAATATAAAAGGAGTTGGGGATTCAAACCCCAGGATGAACCACGGAGACGGCGAAGTAAGTGAAGCCTGGGATTAACCTTCGTGTGTAGGATGGCTAGGTGTGTTTTCCAACTGAGATGGCGACCAAAGGTAACTCCAAGATATTTAACTGTATTGGATAGGGTAATAGGAAGGTTGTCAAGTCGCCCATCGAAGAGAAGTGGATTTCGGCATGGTCAAAACTTGTGGCAAGTCGGGCCAAAGAGAATAGCTTTGGTTTTGTGAGGGTAAAGTGTAAGCTTCCAGTGTCTGCTCCAGGAAAGAAAAGAGTTGACGGTTTTCTTCATAACTTTGTTGAGGGTGACCATTGTAGCACAAAGGGCAAGGAGAACTGTGTCATCGGCATATTGAAAGAGATAAACTGTAGGTCAGGGAACTGGCATGTCAGCAACATACAGGATATACAGTAGAGGAGAAATGGCGGATCCCTGTGGAATGCTAGCACGTATGGAGAAGGGACGAGAATGAATACCATGGATGGAAATGGTACCTCTGGCGATCCCAGAGAAAGGAAAAAGTCTAATGTAAGAAGTGGAAAAAGACAGGCATTGAAGTTTGTAGATCAGAATCAAAGACTCTTTCAAAGTCAAATAGAATGAGGCATGAAGGTTTAGAGGTGTTGAAGTGGTTTGTAATTAAATCGGAGAGCTTGAGGAGCTGATCTGCAGTGGAGAGATAAGGGCGGAAACCAGCCTTGGTATGTAAACACAACTGATTGTCTGCAATGAAAGAATGAAGACGACGAACAAGGATTCATTCAAAAGTCTTGCTGAGGACACTGATTAAACTGGTGGTCCTATAGGAATCTAGTTGAACTGGTGGCTTGGATGGTTTCAGGAAAAGAAGGATGGTTGAAACTTTCAATTGGTTGGGAAGAAACCTGTGCAAAGTAGAAACGTATAAAATAAGGCCAATAGGGTAATAAACTGAGCAGGTGCATTGGATAGATGGAAAGAGGTGAGACCACCTGGACAGGGGGCCGAGTTGCGACGATGACGTAAGGCAAGTGAGACATCTTGAGCAGTAGTTGGAGCACACAGGGGGTTGGTTTCCAGAATGTGGATGTGAGAGGGGTGAAGAGTTGGAGAAGTATAATTAGACAGTTATAAGATGTCGGAGCAATAATCAAAGTCAAGGGGAATATGGTGTTGGAGGAGTAGACTGTGATTCAAAGTGATGTGCAAAAGCATCTACAAGGATAAGATAGGAGGGGGAGCGATACTGGCCAATGAGGATGCAAAACTGAGTCCAAAACTGAGAGGAGGAAGGGGAATGACGAAGTCTGTTGCACAGGTAATGCCAACGGCGACGTTTAATAGCTTGAATGAAATTTCTGGCTGTGCATTGGAGACATCAGGATTGGTGTAGAACAAGTGGCTCATGGGAATGGCGATAGTCCTGGAGGAGTGAGGAGGCTCAGCGAAAAAGTGTGATGGCTTGTTTGTGTACAGAGGGAGACGAAACGTACATGACAGCAAAGAGGTCGGAAAGAAGACAAAGAAGATGCTTCCTGTAATCATTCAAGTCAGCTTTATGGAAAGGATAGTGGAGTCTTCGGTAGGGTGGTGACACTGGAGGGTATCAATCAGCAATATGAACACATATGGGTAGACGATCACTGCCATCAGGACAAAGTAAGGAAATGGACAGTATGGAAGAAAATGGGGCAGCCTAATAACGACATCTGGAGTAGTGTTGGAGACAGGACTGCTTAGAGCAGGAAGAGGTATCATGGTTCCAGAAGTATTATTGAGCATGGTGAGAAATTGTTGAACCTCAGACAATGTTCTGCTATAAAAGTTGATATCAGCAAGAATAATGTAGCTGCGAAAGAGGTGATCGACTGAAGAGAAAAACATATTAGGGAGTGGTTCACCAGGGCGAACATAGATTGTGACAAATGTAAGAAATAAACTGTGAGAAGATAATTATTCAGTGGAAGAGTATTGAGGCATAAAGGAAGAGTAGCCCGACTGCATATTACTACACCCTCTCGACCTACTCCTCAGGGATAATTGTGTTAATGAAAGTGAAAACCTGATAACTTAGCAACTTGAGAACGTTTCAGAAAAGTTTATTAAACAGTACACAATCGTAAGCAGTCTTCTGGAGAAGAGGTGTGAGTTAAACCTTATTGATGAAAAAGGAACGAATGTTAAGGAAGAGAATGTTTATAATTCTGTTGCAACTTGATCAGGTGGTGCTGGGTCCCATAGGTGACGAAAACAGAAATGAGAATTGAGGCCTGAATAGAAGGTTTGGATTTGAATTTGAAACACGGCCTTTGCAGCATAGTTTATGCTATCCAGAATGAAAGGACTATGGAATGGATGGATATTCTGTAAAGAGATGGTGAGAAAATGGAGTAGATCTTCAATAGTAGGTAGTGGTAGAACAGAGTTTGAGGGTGATGTAAGGGTATCAGTAATATTAACAGGTGCGACTGAAGTGGACTCATCAGGAGAAGGGGGTGGCTTTTGTTGGAGTAAGTTCGATGGTCCCCTTGACACGTATTGCAGATGGGTGGAGAATCCAAGTGGGAACAATAGCGGGAAAGTGAGGACCACGACAATGGGGACAGATGGGCTGATTTGGGCACAGAGCAGTGAGATAGGCGTTGTAGGCAAGACAACATTCACAGCGAATAGGTTGTGGAGATAAAGTTCGAGATGGCTCCACATGATGATGTTGACAATAAAGAAAAGTACCATAGAGAAGAAGATTATCAGCAACATCACAAGAGATGGTGAGTATTTGGACCATGAAAGTAGGATCTTTAGCATTCTGTATGCGGATAGCACGTTTCCCAGAGACACCATCTTCTGTGAGTTCAGAAATGATATCTGATTCAGCAAGCAGAGGATCCACCCCACGGATAACACAAGAAAAGAGAGGACTTCTCCGTGGGGGATGTTGCTGTTTTAAGGTGGGTGAAAAAAGGAGCTTAAGAGTCGTAAATACCCCAAAGTTGACAAGACCAATCATCTTGCGAATAATGTCGAGTATCTGAGCATTGTAGGATTTCACAACAAGGCCATTTTGAGTGGGTATTAACTGGTGTAGATCAGAGCGAGTGCAAAATTTGGATACTTCCTGGTAAACTCGACGTGGAGAATAGAACTGAGCATCAAGGAGAAGAGGTGGCCTGAGACATAGAAGGTACAGTATGGTGGAAGAAAAATGAGGTAAAGCTGAAGGTTGTATGGATGGTTGATGTTAAGCAACGTCAGCATAGGTAGGTCCAGAAACTGGAGGTGCAGAGTCCAGAAGTACTGTAGAATTTACCGATGATGATACTGACGGGTGAAGTGGCTTTTTGAAGTCAGTAGTTGGACAATAATAATGCTTAGGTCGAGTGCGGGTGGCAGAAAGTTCAGTCTCCTCCAAAATTCCAGGGAGTTCCACATACAAAAGGGAGACCAGAATGCATAGTGACTGACAAGAGCACTTCAAGTAGTCATTAGAAAACAATCCGAACAAGGTGATATTGAAATAAGAAAAACTAAACAAAGTCAATAATAAATGCACTATACTCATGAGAAACAACAATCAGGAATCAGCACAGTAAGGCACAATCCAAAAGGCTACCAAACCTGGGGTACAGATCTTTACCATCTAATAAGTTATCATCTTTTGAACAATATTTAGATAGCAAGACTTTTGGTGAACAAAAACTTAACCCTCTCTCCCCGGATACCCTTTACTGTGCATGACACAAGGTTTTAATGTCTTACATTTTATTAATCTACTTTTTGTTTATGTTATGCCAATTATAATAGCATAAAATATTAGATAACCCATATTTTGATAGTATATAAGTTTAAAGTTCTTAATTCTTCAAGGAAATATATAAAAAAATCCTGAATTTCTACTAGTATGACAACATGTCATCATCACTATTTTATTCATCACCCCTCGAAAATGTACGAAATTAAACGTAAAATACTCTCTATAAAACACTTATTGCTCAAACAAATCATAAATTTTATAGCCTTCAATTGTGTTTGGTTTCAGAGCTATCAACTAGAAAATCATACCTCTCCTGCCACATCCTCTCTTTCACAATATGTTGATAGTTCTCTCTTACGTTCATTATATATTACCTATAACCAATAGAAAGTCAAAGTTTTCATCTATCAAATGACGTCGTGTTCTGAACAGATAATCGTCAATTTCACTCAGAGTAGCAACATCGTTCCCTTCCCGTGAGAAAGTTAACAACTAGCTTGGATGAATTTGTAATGGCTCTTGTTGCATAGTTAGAAAGCTAGTAAAAGTTTGAGAGGTAAGTGAATTTGTCTACTTTTTGCATGTTATTAGTCTATTTTCTTTGGTGCATTATTTAATTAAATAAAAATTGTTAAGCACTTTATTATAATCACTGTAAAATATCAGGCTTTACTCTCCTCGACAATCGAGGGCAAAAAAAAAGATTAGGTAAGTACTTTATTTCTTGTTTTTCATATTTATTCTTTATTTATTATAATAAAAGTAAATAAAATTAAAAGTACGGATCTTTTTAAGTTATTTAAGACTAGATTAGGTAAAATAAGTAATAATAATAATAATATAATTAGAATAGTTCACGAGGCACACACGCGAGCAGCTCGTGGGTAATGTAATTCGATAGCCAAACGTGAGCTGCAGTTTCTCCGAGTGAGTTACAGCTTATAATGACGCGGATAGTAGTTAGAAACGGTTCAAGGGGAGATAAAACAATAAAATTTAATTATAAATAGTTGTATAATGTTACAAACTTAGAGCTACCTAGGATAAACGAATGTAGTTTCCTGTTACAATTTGAAGTCATTCTAGAAAGAAAAAAATTAATTTAAGTTTATTTCGATTTTGTTTTGGTGATGCTACGTCTCTGCTTGTTTGTTAATTTCTGGTATAAATTATTTCCAAGAAACTTCAGCGATACAATTCCTTTCTTGATTAAAACTAGTTTATTTTTTCTAGATACAAACTTTGTAATACACAGAATTTCCACAGTCACTTTAAAGGTAACAACCTTTTTAACACACGCTATAAACTACAGTGATACTATTTGCTTGACTCAATTATCTATCTTTTCAATCTATCGGCCCCCGCTGGTTTTTCTCGCCAGGCTTATATATTAAAAAAGAGGGCGTCTAGCAAACACTCGGACATTCGCGGGGTTCTTCGATAATTCATGATCTTTCGATGAACTCCAGCATGCATTCTCCCAGCGTAGCATGTCTCCTGCTGTCCTAACAGTGATTATGAGGTTGGTCGAATTAACTGATCCCGTTTTGAGATAGGGTAGAGAAAATAAAGTACAAGCTATAAGATTTATTTTAATTTTAACATGAAAGTTACTTTGCACACGGAGTATTCAAAACAAATACTCAATATAATCATTGACAATTCTTTATTTCATTTTATTAAAAATACTTAACTAATAAATATGACTTTTTGTATGTGAAAGACTTGTGATATTAACTGAAATACTGACAAATGTAAACGAATACAAAAGATCATGTGACTCGGTCAAATTGACCGACCCCGTTTGAAAGAGACTTATATATATTTTACTAAACTTCAGTTTTGACACATGGTCTTCTTTATTTTAAATTTAAGGAACAAGATAGAAAGTCCATTCCTTTAATAAAATAATTAAATGACTCGTTAAGATATTATACACAGCTTCAGTCCTCTTACAGTATTTCACAAAAAGCATTGTATAATTAACGTATCATACATAGGTTTATTGTAGCATTTCTTTAGATAAATTACACTGCTTATTGGCAATTCATATTTGAAGAAATAAGCCTGTTATAGACAAAAATATTTATCATACGCCACAAGCTCATTATAAGTTGCATATACAATGACCATTCAGTAGTTTAGTCAACGTGTGATATGTGAGGTAATTTCTCCATACCAGAAGGCAGGTCCCACGGACCTGTACGGGATGCAATAACACGATTCCACTCTCCACGAGTCTCCCAACTATGGGTGAAATGGTGTGATGGTAGCATGACATCACTTGGCAGACGTCTTTCTCGATGAAGTCAATGGCCAGGGTTGAAGTGTCCTGGATGAGCTCAATGGCCACATGTTTGGGACCAGGGGGTGCCACACTGTATGGTGGATTTTGGCGGTGGTCAACCAACCGGGAGAGGTGATGGGGGCCACCAGGATGCAACTGCCTAAGACACATCACATAATGACAACCAAAACTCAACCCATATCGGATTGGTCACAGTTCAGGTTAACAATGACTGCACATTCCACCTTGTACTAGGATGGATGCAATAAGGATGCTGCTAGGGCTCCTACCATTACGTTCCGTGAAAGAAACAATATTAACATCGGTACATGGAATGTAAGGACATTGAGAGCCATAGGGAAATTGAAAGAACTTACACATGAGTTGGACAGGTACTTCTGGAACCTCCTTTGAGCTCTGTGAGATGCAGTGGAAACACTTTGGTGAAACATCAAGCGAGGAAGAACACAAGGTTTAGTTCAGTGGAAAAGTGGACAAACATGAACACGACATTGGATCCTTTATATACAAAAAACATCGTGAATACTAATATGGGTTGCCACCCAGTTTCCAGCAGGCTCATCACCATCTGCCTCAGGGCAACTCCATTCAACATCACAATAATACAAGTGTATGCCCCAACGTTTGACTACAATGACATTAAGATGGAATACTTTTACAACAAACTGCAGGACCTAATAGATTAATCACCCGAAAAGGACATCCTCGTCGTACAAAGAGACTGGAATACAAAAGTTGGTGAGCATGAACAGACAAACTGACTTGAAATCTGTGAACGGTTCTGCAATACTGAATCAAATGAAAGAGGATTCAGGCTCCTGGACTTTGCCCCACATAACAACCTTGTGTTGGCTAATACTTTTGGTCCTCACAAATCATTCAGAAGATGGACCTGGAAAAGTCTAGCTGGACAACATCAGAACTAGATTGACTGCATCATGGTGAAAAAGCACTTTCAAACAGGAGTCAACATTGCCAAAACACGAAGATTTCCAGGAACAGACATCGGAGGTGATCAGACCTGTTGATGATGACTTTTCATCCTCGTCTGAAGAAAATCAGCAAACCAACGCACACAAACATCAAGTTGGACCTTGAGAAACTGAAGTATCTAGATGTGGCAGAAGCCTTTCAAGCAAAGATTAGTGGAAAGTTTGCACCTATTACCCTCCTGGGTGATGAAAACACATATCTAGATGAACACCACCTTCAACATAACAGTAACTGACGCAGCCAACAAGATCCTTAGTAAGCACCGTCGGCCTAAGAAACCCTTGGTCACACCAGATATTCTGGTCCTATGTAACAAAAGAAGAGAACTTAAATAGAGAAAAGGCAATCTTGAAGGAGTGCAAAAAAGGTATGAATAAGGCAAAGGAGAACATTACAATCAAATTGAAGAAAACTTGAATAAGAACAACAGTAAACAAGCATACCAACTTGTAAAAGACCTAAAAACCGTAAAATAAGGGCTAGCCACTACCATCCAAGATAAATCAGGAAAATGCCTCACAGAAGAACAAGAGATCCTCCATCAGTGGACAGAATACTTCTCAGAACTATATATCCACAAGACCAATGAAGACCCAATAGTAATACATTGACTTCAGACAACTGAATAGGACAACTATTCTATACTTCGGGAAGTAATAGAAAATGCAGAGAGATCACTGAAGAAAGGGAAGTCACCTGGAGTTAACAACATACTAGCAGAACCGGTTCAGGCGGGGTGAGAAGCCTTGATCACCACCATCACAACAATCTGCAATAAGATCTGGCAGTCAGGAGAACAAATAGCCCACCTCTTGGACCAAGTCTATGGTCGTCATGCTTCCCAAGAAAGGCAACCTACAGCTGCGCCAAAACTACCGAACCATCAGCCTCATCAGTCACCCGAGCAAAGTCATGTTAAAGATGATATTAAATAGACTCAAGCTCCAAGCAGAAAAGATCATTGCTGAAGAACAGGCGGGGTATCGAGCAGGACGAAGCACCCAGGAACAGATCTTCAATCTCAGGATCCTTTGTGTGAAACGTCGGCAAGACCTTTATCATGTCTTCGTAGACTTGAAGAAGGCATTTGACAGGGTATGGCAAGTAGCCTTATGGGCAACCATGAGGAAGTACCACATCAGTGCCAATCTTGTTTAAGTCATTGAAAACCTTTATTACAAGGCCATGAGTGTAGACCTCATAAATGGTAGCTTAGGGGACTTGTTTCAAACAATGGTTGGAGTTCAACAAGGATGCCTATTCTCACCCACCTTCTTTAACATCTTTCTAGAAAGTATTATTTCTGATGCCTTAGAAGATCATGTAGGTACTGTCAGTATTGGGGCAGGCCAATCACCAACCTTTACTTTGCAGATTACATTGATGGCTTAGCAGGAGAAGAGCAAGAACTAGCCAGTCTGGTGGAATGTCTCGACAAAACAGCTAGAGCTTACGGCATGGAGATCAGTGCCGAGAAGACTAAACTGATGACCAACAACACCAACAGCATCAGCATTGAGATCAATGCATGCTTACAAAGATTTGAAACAGTAAAAAGTTTCAAGTACCTAAGATCAATTTTCACAGATGAGGGTTCCAAACCTGATATATTTTCCAAGATTATGCAGACAACAACAGCACTGGTAAGGTTGAAACCATTATAGAACGACAACATCACTCTTTGTTTCAAATTTAAGCTGTTGCACTTCCTTTTCATATCCCTATATCTGTATGCTTATGAAACATAAATCCTCACAGCAGATCTAGAAAAAGAATACAGACCATGAAAATGAGTTGCTACAGAAAGATTTTGTGCATTTCGCATAAAGACCGTGTTACCAACGAAGAGGTCTGCAACAAGATCCAAGAATCTATCAGACCATATGAAGATCTTTTGACCACTGTCAAAAACGCAAACTGAAGTTTCACGATCATTTGGCTTGGGAAAGACCATCTTTTAAGGGATCTTGAGAGGGGAAAAGAAGAAGAGGTGGGAAGATAACATTAAAGAGTGGACACGCCTGGAGTTCGTCAACTCCCAGAGGGCAGTGGAAAACCGGGAAGATGGAGAGAGCTGGTTGCTAAGTCGTCAGTGGTGCCCCAATGACCCCGAAGGCTAAGAGAGAAAGTGAAGTGAGTTAACGTGTTCTATATCTCGTAATATTGCTTCAGCATCTTTTATTATGAGGTGGAGTTAAAGTTCTAAAGAGAGGATAAAATTGTTAATGTATGATACACAACATGGGTTTTATAAAACAGTTATGAGGATATAATAAAAGCGTTAATGTTTGGTTCACAACATTGGTTCTTTACATCAATTCTAAGGATAAGAGACAAATCTTAGTGCATGCTACACAATATATGTTATTTACAGTAACTCTAATGAGATGATAAAACTATTAATGTCAGGTAAACAACGTGCTTTCTTTAATTAAATTAATTTTGAAGAAATGATAAAAGTATTGATCTATGTTACACAACATAGTTTCTCTACATAATTTCTGAGGATATGATACATGAATATGTTACACATTGAGTTCTCTAGAGCAATCCTTAGGATATAGTGAATGAAAGTGTTAATGTATGGTAACCAACGTGGGTTTTCTACAACAGTTCTGATGAGACGATAAAAGTGTTAATGTATAGTATACAATATGGGATCTCTACAGAAGTTCTGAGAATATGATAAAAGTTTTAATACACGGTGCAAAAAGTTGGTTCTCTGCAGTAGTTCTGAGGATATAATGAAAGTATTAGTGTATAGTATATAACGCGGATTCTCTACAACAGTTATGATGAGATGATAAAAGTTTTAATAAAGGGAACGCAACTTGCGTTTTCTACATCAGTTCTGAGGAAAGCATAAAATGTTAAATTTATGGAAGACAACGTGGGTTCTCTACAGCAGTTATGATAAAAGTGTTAATCTCTGATACACAACGTGGGTTGTTTTCAGTATTTGAGATGAGACGTGTTCATGTATGGAACGCAACGTGGGTTATTCACACTAATTTTGATTAGATGATAAAAGTGACCATGTTTATGATACATAACATAAGTTCTTTACAATAGTGAAACTGAAATGATACAAGTGTTAATATATGGAATACATAGTAGGTTCTCAACAGCAGTTCTGATGGGATGATACAAGTGTTAATATGTGGTGCACAACACAGATTATTTACAATAATTCCGAAGAAGTGATAAAAGTGTTATGGTTTGGCACAGAACATGAGTTATGTACAGCAGTTCTGAGAGCATAATAAAAATATAAATGTATGTATATAACGTGGGTTCACTACAGCAGTTCTGATGAAATGAAATAATGTTAATATATATTGCACAACGTAGGTTCTTTACACTAATTGTGATAATATGATAAAAGTGTTAATGTATGGTACACTACGTGGGTTCTCTACAGCAGTTTTGAGAATGTGATACAAATATTATGGAATGGAACATAACGTAGATTTCTTACAGCACTTCTGATGACACGATAAAACGTTAATGTATGGTACATAACTTTAAATTTCAAAGCAGTTATGATTAGAATATATAAGTGTTAATGTATAGTAGGAAACATGGGTTCTCTACTGAATGATAAAAGTTTTAATGTATGGTAAACAACGTTTGTCTTCTACAGGAGTTCTCAGTATAATAAAGATGTTAACATATAATATACAACGAGGGTTCTCTACAGCATGTATAATGAGAAAAACTTGTTAATGTATGGTACAAAACGTGGGTTCTCTAGATGATGTCAGAGGATATGATAACATCTTTATTATACGGTTTACAACATGGCTTTTCAACAGCAGTTCTGGAGAGATGATAAAAGTATTAACGTATCGTACCTAATGTAGGTTTTATAGAACATTTGAGGGCATGATAAAACGTGGAATCATTACAGTAGTTCTCATCAAGTGATAAAAGTGTTAATGTATGATACACAACACTGAACCGTTACAGTAATTCTGAAAAGATGATAAAAGTTTTAAGGTATGGTACACAAATAGGGTTATCTACAGCAGTTTTGAGGAGATGATACAAGTATTAAGGTATGGTACACAAATAGGGTTATCTACAGCAGTTTTGAGGAGATGATACAAGTATTAAGGTATGGAACACAAAGTAGATTTTTTTTTAACTGGGCCCTTTACATAGTTCTCATGAAATGATAAAATTGTTAATGTATGGTTCGTAATGTGGGATTTCTACAGAACGTTTTAGGATAAGATACAAGTGTTAATGTATAGTACAATGTGGGATTTCTACAGAACGTTTTAGGATAAGATACAAGTGTTAATGTATAGTACAATGTGGGATTTCTACATCTACAAATGAGAGAATAAAAGTTTTAATGTATGATACACAACGTGCGTTCTCTACAGCAACGATTATGAGGTGGTAAAATTGTTAATTTATGGTACACAATTTCAGCTCTAGACAACAGGTATGATAAGGTGATAAAATATTTATTGTATGATACACAACGTGAGTTCTCTCCTGCAGTCCTGATAATCGTGTTAAAGTATGATCTACAACCAGAGTTCTTTACAGTAGTTCTTAGAACATAATAAAAGTGCTAATCTATGATGTACAACGTGAGTTATCTACAGCAGTGATGATGCGACGATAAAAGTGTATGAGTAAAAGACTGAGACTATGATACGGCGTTACTATATGGTACACATCGTGTGTTGTTTTCACTAGATCAAAGGATATAATAAAAGTGTTAATGTATGGTCACAATATCGTTTTTTTTTACTGTAGTTCAGATGAACTGATAAAGGAGTTGAAATATGGAAAGAACGTAAAACCAACTAGAAGATAAGATTGCTCATGTATATGGTACACATCATGGGCCCTTTACATGGTTCTCATGAAATGATAAAATTGTTACTGTATAGTATACAACGTGAGTTCTATACAGGAATTCTGAGGAGACGATAAAAGTGTTAATGTATGGTACACAACTTTAGTTCTCTACAGCACTCAGGATAAGATGATAAAAATGTTATTTTATGGTATGCAACATGTGTTCTCTACAGAAGTTCTGAGGATGCAATAAAGCAATGTAGAGAAGAGAACGTGCGATCTATACAGCAGTTCTGATGAGCGATAAAAATCTTAATGTATGGTATGCAACATAGGTTCTCTACAGAAGTTCTGAGGACAAGATAAAAGTGTTAGATTATAGTACACAACGTCGGTTCTTCACAGTAGTTCTGAGGATACAATAAAATTGTTAAAATATGGTATACAACGTGGGTTCAGTGCAGCATATCTGAAGAAATAAAAAATTGTTTAGTTATGGTACCCAATGAAGTTTCTTTACAGTAATCATTGTGGGAACTATCATGACGTCATAGGGGGTTTAACACTGACTGTATGTCTCGAACTTTTTGTTGTTTTCTTGTAATTTCCAAGATGGGCGTCAGGCAAAAGAAAACGTTTTCAGAAGAAATGGAATTCACACAACGTTGAGAGATAAATGCAATAAAATAAAATCACTCAAAAAACACTTAAGCCTTACAAAGAGCAGTTACCCTATACATTGCTAAATAAAATAAATGTATTTGTATTTCCACATTGTGTTTCTACAGTGATTTTATTTTAAAAGAAGAATTTGTTCCAAATATTATATTTCTTGCAAACAACTTACTTTTTTTCTGCACGTTTTATTCAATAACTTTACACACGAAATTTTAACGTTCATTATCAGAAATTATAATTACGCAGGGGCGCTATATGTGGTTGAAAAAATTACGAGTCAGTATCATATAGTGACTTTAAAACGGTTTTATTGCAGACTATCAGCTTTCTATTTTTCCATTGTACATTGTGTTATTGAAGGTATGGGCCTATATACAAAAGATAGCGCTGCTTAGTATTTAATTCTAACTTAACATATCAAACGGAAAGGATATAGTCGACCACTTCATTCAAAAGGATGGTCTTTTGTGAAAAACTAAAAAAAAAAACTAACTAAATAAATAAATATAAGTTATTCTACTAATGATGATGCAGCAATCAAATTGTCATTACCAGCATAAAAAAAGGAGAAAAACGTAGTGAGGGACAATCATTTGCAACAGTCTGTATCCAGTCTGTATAAGGTTCACTACCGTATGTCTTGAGTACTACAAGATTGTTTGTTTGTCTGTCCTTCTGGGTAACGTAGTCATTATAATGATAGAGTAGAGAAAATAATCTCTCTAAAGGAACTCTTGAACTTGGTTGCATTGTTTTTATTTCCACACTTGCTTAACACTTTATTTCATTTTATTATTATTTCATTATTAGTTAGTTTGTTTGTTTGTAATTAAGCA
>NW_013667416.1:98076-136319 GCF_000517525.1 Limulus polyphemus
GTTGTCATTGTTTTTATTTCTACTACTTGTACTTAACACTTTAATTTCATTTTATTATTATTTCATTATTAGTTAGTTTGTTTAGTTTGTAATTAAGTCACAAAGCTACACAATGGGCTATCTGTGTTCTGTCCACAACGGGTTCTAGCGTTGTAAGTCCGCAGACATACCGCTGTGCCACTGGGGAGCTCATTATTAATACTTAACTGAAGCAATCGGAGCATTGATAATTATGCTGCTAACACGCGTGAAGGTTTTTCATGTTGTATTAGATACTGAAGCATTTTTGGTAATAAGATTACTAACCTTCTGACACAAAATTGTTTCTTACCCTGTCAATAAGGTATACGAGACACCAAATCAGTCTTTCTTTAGTAATTGACCATTTAACTTGCTACAGGAATAGCTAAAGCATTTTTGCTTCTTTCATTATTAAAACCCTCAGAATTTATTCAATCGCTCTTACTAATTGTACTTTTAACGTGCTATAACAGAACAAAAGTACTCTTGCTCCTTATATTGCTAGCATGTTGAAAAAGTTATCCAAACAGACTCGTTACTTGCACCCTTTCCATATATTATAAATGACCGAAACGCCTTTTCTTGTTTCCAAATTCATCAACATAGCGCTTCAGAAATATAAGTATTTTGTCATGCTTTTCTCCTGTATTACTACGTTTCATGTTAATTATTTAAGCCAATAATTGTTAAAGCTTCGTTATTTCTGTTTCAAAATATGGTTAATATAATTGAATGTGGATAATATTTATAGAGAAATATCAAATATTTTACTTTGATATTACGTCCATATTTGTGTTTGTATATTTTATCTGAAATGGTAAATGTAATTGACAACCAATGAGTAATTGATATACGCGCCATGCTATGCTGTGAAAAATGTATAATATATACAGTGCATTGTGCCATGAAATATGTTCGTATATATATATCCCTTGACAATGAAAGGTACATTAATGGTACAATGAAAGTTACCGAATAAAATTATTTCATCAGCAGTTTTCCATATATGGTCTCAAGCCTAGACCTACATAAAAGTGAACTGAATATTTCTGACTCTATTATGTATAACAATTTGAGAACTATATATCAATATTTTTGAACCATAGTGTTGATATTCTCAAACTAGGAGCAGCTTCATGTTTTCAATTTAAGGTGTAATAACTTTTGTTGTAAAAGTATAATACATTTCAGTTTGTTTAATTGTTTATGGTTTGTAATTTAAGTACTTGCAAAATGTATGTTAATAATCGTTCGTTTTTTATATATGTATATATAAATATATATATATTTGTGTCTACATTAATAACGAGTATGTTCTCACCAGTATGTTTTCCAGCTGATGCAGTGTCTAGTAGGTAGGTGTAATAACCGTCCTTAAAACTACACATATCTCTATAGACCACACTGTGACGACGTTAGACTTAACATATAAAAGAAAAACGGCAACATATCCTTCTTTGTGCGATTAAGAAAAAAGCCTTTCGGATTTGTAGGCCAAAAGCAAAAACACGTACTACACAAATAAATGATAAATAACACGAGGATACAAAATGCAATGACGTAAATTTATAAATGTCCTGGTAAGTGTGGGAGATAAAACTTACACAGTGTGGGAGATATTCTGTATACCAGACTTAACCTCTACTTAAATGTCTCACATGTAAAATAAAATTAAAGCTAAAAATAGAACTAAAAAACTAGGAACAAGTACGAGTGTTTAAGCCCATATTTTACAAAATTTGCAACTAATTATCATTCACCGAGTTGCCTGTAACGAAACAAAAAACAAGGAATAATAATAAAAACAAACTTGATTATTTTTAGAGTAATAAACAAAACTCTCAACTGAATCTGACTGGATCTTACTTCAAGAGAAAATAGTTACAAATTAAAAAAAGCGAAGACAGACAAACAGACAGATCACAAGCATCAACAAAAAAGTTTAAAGAAAACAGGTTGATGAGTTTATTAATATGTAAGACTTGGTATAATGTAATTAGGTATAATCATACGTCCGTTTAAAAATTAACGTCATCTTCGCAACTAATTCCGTCAATATTCGTTTCCAAATCAACTTGCGATACTTAATCATAGCCAAGAACGACATACTAATGCAGCTTCGAAGTGTCAAACTCGAGTGCGACGTCAAGCAAATTAGTTTAGCACTACAACTTTAATTAGTTATATATATGTATTATATTTTATACATCCAATTTTGTTTTGTTTTTGCACATTTTATAAAGCATTATCGATCACCGCTAAGTTACAGTTTTTTAATCTACCTTTCTCACTCTGTCTACTTTTTCTTATTATTAATCAAGTAGTTATAAACGATGCTAATCAAGCTAGCACTAACGACTCATGGATAAGCAACATGGATTAATTTTCTGCCGGTTGGACGCACTTACAGATTCCCTGACGTAAGGTTGATTTTCTTTGCCGGCGCATGAAGCTAAAATAATCTCTCAGTCCCTGGACTACATGTCTCCAGGATAAATAAGAAAGAGAACAACAACAAAAAAAGAAAAACAGACGTCGAAGTCAGCTCGTCACTAATTACAAAGTTTTAGGAAATTTTTCGAGTTAGATGGAATTCATCCATAAAATGTGACACGTTAGACACGTCTCAGTGAGTCATTTAACTAAGGAATACTGAAAACCATGGGATGAGATTTTAATTGATTTCTTCACCGAGGACAAGTCTTTTTTGTTTTTGTTTTTATGGTTGAACTTCAATTATACACTGGCACGTGTGGCGCAGAGCTAAAAGTAGTATATCATAAATAACTACTTGATATTGTCTTCATATTTTACAACAATAATAAAACCCACTCAATAACTGTATACCTGTAGAACACCCGATAGCTATATACCACTAGAAAACTATATACCGTTAAATAACTATATAACACTTTATAACTATAAACAACCCGATAACTATATATCGTTGAATAACTACATAACTCTCTATAACTATAAACAACCCGATAACTATATACCACTAGATAACTATATATCGTCAGACAACTACATAGCACTCTATAACTATAAAGAACTCGATAACTATATACCACTAGATAACTACGTTCCTTTAAATAACTACATAGCACTCTATGACTATAAACAACCCGATAAATATATACCACTATATAACTATATACAGTTGAATAACAACATAACACTCTAAGACTATAAACAACCTGATAAATTTATACCATTATATAACTATATACAGTTGAATAACTGCATAACACTTTATAACTATAAACAATCCGATAACTATATGACGTTAAACAAATTCATAACACTCTATAACTATAAACCACCCTATAGCTATATATATTACTAGATAACCCGATAACTATATACGACTAGATAACTACGTTCCTTTAAATAACTACATAACACTATATAACTATAAACAACCCCATAACTATATACCGTTAAATAACTACATAACACTATGTAATTATAAACAACCCGATAACTATATAGCTATACACAACCCAGTAGCTATACAACGTTAAACAACTTCATAATACTCTACAACTATAAACCACACTATAACTATATATCACTAGATAACTATATACCGTTAAATACCTACATAAATATAAACCACCGTATAACTATATATCACTAGATAACTATATATCGTTAAATATCTAAATAACACTCTATAACTATAAACAACTCGAAAACTATATACCACTAGATAACTATATACCATTAGATAACTACATAACACTCTATAACTATAAAAAAACGTTAACTACATACCGTAAATAACTACAAAGCACTATATAAAGAACCCGATAACTATATACCACTATATAACTATATACAGTTAATAACCACATTACAATCTATAACTCTAAACAACCTGATAGCTATATACTACTAGATAACTACATTCCTTTAAATAATTACATAACATTCTAAAACTATAAACAATTCGATAAATATATAACGTTAAACAACTTCATAACACTCGATAACTATAAATCACCCTATAGCTATATATGACTAGATAACTATATATAGTTAAATAACTTCATAACACTGTATAACTATAAACAACCCGATAACTAAATACTAATAGATAACTACATTGCTTTAAATAACTACATAACGCTCTATAACTATAAAGAACCCGATAATTATATATCATTATATAACTACATTCCATTAAATAAATACAAAAAACTCTATAACTACAAACAACCAAATAACTATATACCACTAGATAACTACATACCACTAGATAAGTACATAACAATGTATAACTATAAAAAACCCGATAACTATATAACTATAAACAACCCGATAGCTATACAACGTTAAACAACTTCATAACACTCTATAACTATAAACCACACTATAATTATATATCACTAGATAACTATATATCGTTAAATATCTACATAACACTTTATAACTATAAACAACCCGGTATCTATATTCCACTAGATAACTATATACCGTTGAATAACAACATAACACTTTATAAGTATATATATCACTACATAACTATATACCGTTAAATATCTACAAAGCACTATATAAACAACCCGATAACTATATTCCACTAGATAACTACGTTCCTTTAAATAACTACATAACACTCTATGACTATAAACAATCCGTTAACTATATACCGGGTAACTATAAACCACCCTATAACTATATATCACTACATAACTATATACCGTTAAATATCTACATAACACTCTATAATTATAAACAGCCCGATATCTATATTCCACTAGATAACTATTTACCGTTAAATAACTACTTAGCACTTTATAGCTGTAAACAACCCGATAACTATGTACAGTTAAATAATTTCATAACACTCTATAACTATAAACCACCCTATAGCTATATATTACTAGATAACTATATATGTTAAATAACTACATAACATTCTATAACTATAAACAACCCGATAACTATATACCGTTAAATAACAACATAACATTATATAACTATAAACAACCCGATAACTATATAACGTTAAACAACCATATACCGTTATATATCTACATAACACTCTACAACTATAAACAACACGATAACTAAATCACTTCATAACACTCTATAGCTATAAACAACCCTATAACTAAATACTAATAGATAACTGCATTCCTTTAAATAACTACATAACATAATTTTACTATAAACAACCCGATAACTTTATACCGTTAAGTAACTACAAATCACTCTATAAACAACCCGATAACTAGATAACTACGTTTTTTAAATAACTACATAACACTCTATAACTATAAACAACCTGATAACTATATATAACTAGGTAACTACTTTACTTTAAATAACTATATAACACTCTATAACTATAAACAGCTGGATAACTATATACCACTAGATAACCACGCTCCTTTAAATAACTACATAACACTCTATAATTATAAACAACCCGATAAGTATGTATAACTAGGTAACTATATTACTTTAAATAACAACATAACATTATATAACTATAAACAAACCGATAACTATTTAACGTTAAACAACCATATACCGTTATATATCTACATAACACTCTACAACTATAAACAACACGATAACTAAATCACTTCATAACACTCTATAGCTATAAACAACCCTATAACTAAATACTAATAGATAACTGCATTCCTTTAAATAGCTACATAACATACTTTTACTATAAACAACCCGATAATTAGATAACTACGTTTTTTAAATAACTACATAACACTCTATAACTATAAACAACCTGATAACTATATATAACTAGGTAACTACTTTACTTTAAATAACTATATAACACTGTATAACTATAAACAACCCGATAACTAAATACTAATAGATAACTACATTCCTTTAAATAACTACATAACGCTCTATAGCTATAAACAACTCGACAACTATATACCGTTAAATAACTACAAAGCACTATATAAACAACCCGATAACTATATACCACTAGATAACTACGTTCCTTTAGATACCTACATAATACTCTATGACTATAAACAACCCGATAACTGTATACTACTAGATAATTACATAACACTCTATAACTATAAACCACCCTATAACTATATATCACTAGATAACTATATACCGTTAAATAACTATATGCCGTTGAATAACTACACAACACTTTAAAACTATAAACAACCTGATATCTATTTTCCACTATATAACTATATACCACTAGATAAGTACATTCCTTTAAATAATTACGTAACATTCAATAACTATAAACAACCCGATACCTATATATCGTTAAATAACTACATAACACTCTATAAACAACCCGATAAAAATATACCACTAGATACCAAGATACCTTTAAATATCTACACAACACTCTATAACTATAATCAACCGGATAACTATATAACTACATTCCTTTCAACCACTACATAACATTCTATAACTATAAACCACCCTATAACTATAAACCACCCTATAACTATATACCACTATATAACTATATTCCTTTCGATGACTATATATAAATTAATAACTATATACTATTCGATAAGTATTTTCCCCAGATAACTATATAAAATTCAATAAAAAGTAGATATTTATATTCCATTAAAACGCAATACTTCACTCAATAACCATGTGTCACAAAATAACTACTTACCGTTCCATGACTGTTCACATTATATAACTAACTGTAAGTATGTACCATTCAAAACTATAGAACTCTAGATATATTACATATCGTTAGAGAACAATATGATACTCGATAATTATATGCTACTAGATAACTATATATCACTCTATAGTTGCATACAGTATATCATTATATAGTTGTATATTACAGGCCATGTTATTATAATTATATAAAATTCAATAAGTGAATAGAACACAATAATTATCCACCAATAGATATCTATAGACTACTTAATAACTAAATATCAATAGCTATCTCTGTACCACCCACTAATGTATATATGTGTACACCCCACGAGATAATTATATGTCCCAGGTAAATATACCATCCCATAAATATATATTGCTAAGTAACCAGCTAGATACCCTAGATCACTATATACCATCCAATAACTACATATCACTAGATAACCACTTACCGCTTTATAATTATAAAATATTCGAGAAGTATTCACACTAGATAATGGCTGGAGACGGCTTGAATGGGTAATGAAGAAAAACTTTAATATAAAAAGTTTTATTAAAGTTTTTCTTTTAATATAAAAAGTTTTATTAAAGTTTTTCTTCATTACCCATTCAAGCCGTCTCCAGCCATTATTAGTCTCAAAGTGGGTTCCTCGTCATCGAATTTACACCAGATAACTACATAGTACTAGATATCTTTATACTATTCGACAACAATAAACCAGTAGAGTACTATTTACTGTGGTATATCTTTATGATACTGAATATCTATACAAGTCTTAATATAAAACGATAAAATCCCAATAATCCAAGCTCTGAAGAAGAAAGGTCCAGCTTTTGAAAGCGCTAGGGTTATATGGTTTTTCTTGTTTTGTACTACTAGATGTCTTTATACTTTTCGATAAATATGTTCTACTCGACAACAATAAACTAAAAAAGTAGTATATATTACTAGATATATTTTTACTACTCAATAATTATATACTATTCGATACCTGCAAAGTACCAGAGTACTATATATTACTAGATATATATATATCTTTATACTACTGAAAAAGTATACAATATTTAATAAAAATAAACTACCCGATGACTATATATTACTAGATATCTTTATGCTACTTCTCGATAACTATATACTACTAGATATCTATATACTTCTCGAAAACGATATATTACACATATCTCTATACTATTCGAAAACGATATATTACAGATATCTTTATACTACTCGATATATTTATACCACGAGATATCTAAACACTACTATATATATTTATACCACGAGATATATAAACACTACTAGATATCGTTATACTACTGGGCTATCTTTATACTACTTGATATCGTTATACTACTAGATATCGTTGTACTACTGGGCTATCATTATACTACTTGATATCGTTATACTACTAGGTATCTTTGTACTACTAGATATATATATACTACTAGATATCTTTATACCACCAGATATCTACATACTACTAGATATCTTTATATTACTAGCTATCTTTATACTACTAGATATCTTTATACCACCAGATATCTACATACTACTAGATATCTTTATACTACTAGATATCGTTATACTCCTAGGTATCTTTATACCACCAGATATCTACATACTACTAGATATCTTTATACTACTAGATATCGTTATACTACTAGGTATCTTTATACCACCAGATATCTACATACTACTAGATATCATTATACCACCAGATATCTTTATACCACCAGATATCTACATATTACTAGATATCTTTATACCACCAGATATCTATATACTACTCGATAGCATTAAACTACTTGATAACTATAAACTACCAGATATCTATATCTAATCAGAAACATCGTAGGTGTGAAAAAGGTGTGGTCAATAAAGGCTTGAGTGTGAGACTTAAAGAAATGAAATGAAAATTGGCAGCCAAACTGGTAGCTACACTTATAGCATTGTTAAGAATATTACAGGAAATATTCATTCATTAGTTAGCCAAGCCACGCTTTTTGTTCAACTTCTGGCATAATGATGGGTAAAACAAAATACATTTGATTCCTTTAAGTCGCACACTCAATCCTTTTTTGACCACACCTTCTTTTCATACCTAAGGTGTTTTTGATGACATATAATGACTTTTCTCAATACACACCAACAAGCAACAGCAAGTAAGAAAATGACACTCGATAGTAACCAACATTACCTTTAGGATCGCAACCCTGTTATTCGGAACAGACATTTATTTTACAGAATCAACCAGATTCTTTAAAATATATGGCCGTAATTCTTTCTCTCTAAAACAGTGTTAATACTTTTCTTTATAGTAACGCTATGGAAACTAGATTAAGAGTTCCTTGTCATCACCCGCATGCACTCGTATCAAACAACATTATTTACGCTAATTGCTTATGCTAATATCAATTGATGCTAAACGCTTTTTAATTAGGAGAATTTCATAAAATATAGCAAATTTGTGCTTAAGAGTTGACAATGAATAATGACTAATAATCGTCCACCCGTATGAAAACTTGAGCTAGAAACTACTAGTCTAGTTTGCTTGGCCAAACCAATACGTATTTATATACCTGCACGTGTTTTCACCCTATAGTTTTGCTGCTGTAAGTCAGCCGTCTTTAGTCCGAGCGAGGTGAACATTTTAGACCCATAGATCACGTGAATTTTTGCGTAGGCATACGCAAAAATGTTGGTCAAAATTGAGCGGTTTCTGTTGAATAACTTTGCACATATTGTTTATATTTAGACCAAATTTGACAGCCAATTGTAGGTTATAAAGATCTACCAGAGTACAAAACTTGAAAAAAATCAATGAAAGTTAAGTATGTTTTTCTATCGAATAAAAATTTCCGAACTTTCGGTGCGAAGAAAAAAAGAAAGATTTTATATCTCGTGTATTTCTTAGTGGACTACCTTGAAATTTGGTATATGAAACAAGCGATAAGGAGAGAATATTAACTGCAATGATGTTATAGTTTGAAGTAAAACAGTCTTAGCTACAGAAAGTGGAAAATTGCTGAATTTTCACTCCCGATAATAACACACACACACACAGTGTGTCCTGCCTGATAATAACACACACAGTGTATCCTGCCTGATAATAACACATACAAACACAGTGTGTCCTGCCTGATAATAACACACACAAACAGTGTGTTCTGCCTGATAATAACACACACACACAGTGTGTCCTGCAAGTTGTTTTAACCGCTCCACAAACTACCGTGTTTCTTGATATCGCTAGAGTACTATATACTACTATCTGTCTTTATACTACTGGATATTTCTATACTACTCATTAACAATATATTACACGATAGCTACATGCTACAAGACAGTTTTATACTAGTAAACATCTATGTAATACTAGATATTTTTATACTAGTAAACATCTATGTAATACTAGATATTTTTATACAACTCGATAACAATATACTACTAGATCATTATTTGCTACTCGAGAACTCTATACTATATATATATATATATATATATATACTACTACTACCTATCTTTTGTTACCATGCCATATTTTCGTAAAACGTACTTGTGAGGTGCTGTAGGTGTATCGCATGGTGAAGGACGTGTAACTAACGGTTTTTAGCACGCGAGCTCTCTGTAACGGTTTTTATAAAAAGTCTCAAATTTCTGTTAGTAGTAGAGAAGTGTTCTTTGAGAAGCTTGGTTTAGTTTAGTTTTTAGTGACCATTTGAGCCAAAATTTTTTGGGTCGAACTTGAAAGAGTTTTTGAACCTAGATATTGTAGGTTTTTGTTATAAGCTACCATTAGCTTTTTTTACGACTCTAAAAGAGTTTTGTACGTTTAATAATTAGTCTTAACTTTTGTAACCTTTGTAAGCCTTGTCCTTTTTGTGAACTGTAGAAAACCGTTTTTGGAAATATCGAAAAGTTTTGGAACAGTTGACATTGGAACAATGAACGTTTTGTAATCGTACATCTACCGTGAATCTGTAACTTTGAATTTACAACATGAAGCTGAATTCGACATACTACGTTTTGAAGTGATTACGTTGAATTAGAGAGACAGTTCCTACGTGGATATACCACGAAAGAGTGATTTTGTTCTTACTGTATTGTACCCTTTTGTAAATTATTGTATATAAGTTAATATATGATGTTTGTATTTTATAATATATAATATATCTTTAAAACTACAAAATTGCAGAGTTGCCCTTTTTTGTTTTTACGTACTTTACAGTACGGTAATACAGGATCGTAACACTTTATACTACTCATTAACAATATATACTCGATAACTATATGCAACAAGATAGTTTTATATTAACAGACATCTATATATTTTTATACTACTCGATAACTATATACTACTGGAATACTATATACTGCTCGATAAGTATATATTGCTAGATATCTATGTAGTACTCGATAACCATATATATATAATATCTCAATTATTTAAGTAAGCTAAAATTATTTTTTTAATGAGATTACCTCAAACTGAAGGATAGCGTGAACTTTACACAGCATATTCAAACCTTAGATGAAATATAATTAGATTTAATTTTGTATAGAAGGAGAAAATAAATAAATATTCCAAAAAATAAAGTTGGTAAAATATGAAACGCAACCATAAAAGAAATATCCAACTCTAAAAAATAAATAATGTTGTGGGTTATTAGGTAATGTTTCCTAGTTTTTAGAAGTACCGACAGAAATAAGACCCCAATTGCCTTGTTGATAGACCGTAAATCCGGTTTAAGAGTAAAGGAGCAGATGTAGGTGTTCAAGCCCACAACGGCCAACATCTGTATCACCTTTTGGTGTCTGCAGCCAGAAATAGGAAGTAGTTGCTCGTAATAAAAGTAATAAATAGTAAGTAAGATAATAGTTAGAATACTATACATTAATGGGGGAGACGGCAAACTGTCCTTGAAGCTAGCTTTTCAGGGCGTTTGGATATAAATACCAAGATGTTAAGCCTAACTACTATACTAATAGTACAATGTTAGGCTTAACATGCAACGAGTTCCACAAAATAGTAAGTCTTACATAGAGGAGATACATCTACACTAAATCACCTATATAAAAGAGAAGAATGCCCAAGTCATTATTTTCAAATTTATGTAAATACTTTCGATATTTATTATAAAATAATTCAAATATTTGATTAAGGTTTTATCATCAAAGACATTGAAAATCAACTTTTATACTAATATATTCATATTAGATATTAAAAATTCTATATTTTAAACTATTTTATTCAAGAAATTTTTCAAATTATTTGATAAGCCTGTGGTCTGGAACATTATGTAGTGGTATCGATAGGTAAGTACATATCTAGTCGTATATACTTATCTCGGTATAATTATTTATTAATGATATACATTAAAATATAATAGAACTTGTCTTTCTCTGCAACTAATCAAAAGTATCTATGTTAAGATATTTAAAAATTTTTTCTTTATTTCTGTAGCTCAAATTTTCCCTTTTTTCAAAGTTTGCCATCGACAACGAATTCTTCCCACAAATACATTAATTATGAACTTGTTTATCTTCATGTGAAAATAATACTAATATTCAGCAAAAAAAAAAATAATACCCTATAACTGACAGTGCATTGAGAGTATTTTTATGCAAACGATCTCAATCTTAGACTGACCGAAACTGAACATTTTTTACTGTATATCTAGTAAGACAATAATTTGCCCATTTTTCGGTGCCTTCCTTCTTCTTGATGTTAGGTTAGCTTCTCCAGGCAATGGGCGTGACAAAAAATTTTAATTGTCATTTCTGATCAGTAACATAATCTCTTTTATTTATTAAACACAACTAAAACAATGATATGTATACATGTATATAATATATTTGACAAAAATGTAAGCATCTGAATTATATCGACATTTAAGACAACAATATAGGAAAAAAAGAAGCATCATGTCGAGAACAAACGTAATTCATGTGGGAGCATGGCGGCAATGACTAGTATTGAGTTATGATGATTACCTCGACCTGTTTGTCGGCAAGATTTCTCGAAAACGACCGAATGGATTTGGACGAAAGTTGTTATACATTTGGACTATGACCCAACTTAGAAGTCAGTAGTTTTTGGAAGGTCAAGGCTACAAAATACAAAAAATCCCTGTCAGTTAACATGAGGAACGATATTTCACACTTTTTTGCTCTATAACTCAGTCAAAAATGATCAGATTTTGATGAAACTTGGAGGACATATGTAGAATATTATTCCTCATCGTCCTGCTAAAAATGATCGTTGTCCGTTGATAATAACAAACATACGGACACATGTTCCTATTTTTTAAGAGCCGAATATGATCAACCCTGCGTGGTAAAGGTATGCGTTCTACTGAGTGTCCGTCTAGTTTTGTTATTTATTACCAGAAGGTTGATGGAGGTTATATTTTCGTCCCTGTGTGTGTGTGTGTTTGTGACTTTGTCAGCAAGATTTCTCGAAAACGGCTGAATACATTTGGACGAAAGTTGATATACATTTGTACTGTGATCCAACTTAAAAGTGATTAATTTTTGGAGGGTTAAGGTCAAAGGTAAAGGTCACGAAAATCTAAAAAAAAATCCCTATCTGTTAAAATGGAGACCGATTTTTCAAACTATTTTCCCTCTAAAACTCACTCAAAAATTGTGGGATTTTCATGAAACTTGGTGGACTTATGTAGAATATTATTCCTCGTTGTCCTACCAACAATGTTCCGTATCTGTTGATAGCGACGGACATACAAACAAATGTTTGTGTTTCTTGAGGGCCGAATATGATCAACGTTGCATTATGATCAACTGTGTTGCCCCTCTAGTTAAACATATTTGAAAAGAAACAAAGAGAAATTTTAACTTTTCCGCGAGATGCCGCCATTGCAGATATTGATATGTTTCTGAGGTGTTTCAGCAACCTATGTTTTTATATTATTGAGCAAACTTTCTTTTTTGTTTCTCAAAGGCTGTAGCATCGTTAACCTTACGATTACGGTTACCCGCTTTTGCTTCAGCTTTATTGGATTCTAGATCCTTTTCGGGACCTGGGAGGGACAGGTATGATATTCCACCTCCTTCTCCCTCATGTACTGGTGTTTAGTTGCACTCTTAAACCCCTGTACTGTTATTCTGTTATTTTGAAATTGGCAAGAGGAATTCCATAAAGAACTTGTCAAACGATTCTTAGCATTGTTGCTGCTTTTGTTCTCTCTAGCACTTTAATGTTGTTTCTCATTTATAAATATCTTAGATAGATAATTAAATAGTATTTAAGTTTAGTTTTATATGTTAGTTATGTTTTAAAGTACAGATTTAGAAAGGTTTAATAATATTTTAAAATATAAGGCGAACTTCCTCGTTTTATCAGGATTAGTATATTAGGCTAACTTAGCTCCAAACTAAGGTCAAAATAGTAAGAGTATTTTTGCTAATAATGTTTCGGAGTGTTACTCGTAAGTTAATGATGGTATCTTCTTGTAATACCAGTGTTGTCGGAAAAAACTGAAAGAAAACCAGCATGTGATACTAGCTTTGCCAGATACAAGCTGATAAGAAACACATCTCGTAATACTAATGTTGTCAGATAAAAACTAAGCATAAACACATCTTGTTACAGTAGTGTTGCTAGATAAAAACTGACGATAAAAGCATCTTATAATTTTAGTGTCGTCAGATGAAAACTAATTTACACATCTTGTAATACTAATGTTGTCAGATAAAAACTGACGATAAACACGTCTAATACTTTTGTTGTCAGATAAAAGTTATTAGAAACATTTCACATAACACCAGCAGTATGAAAGTTCAACACATTTATACATTGAAGGAAATGATTTCTTGTAGTGTCAAGTCTATAATAATTCGGGCTTTTCTATAAAAAATATTATTTTAATTATAAGAAAGTTTAACAGATTCAGGCACTTGCCGTAGAACGATAATTATACCGTTCTATAAATAGATGATATATCGACCAGTGTAGTGTGGTGTAATCTGAGCTTATCGATCTTTCTATCTAAGGAAAAATAATAACTTAGAAAAAGGTTACAGGAAGCTTTATCTACGTCAGTTTTAATTAAAATTCTGTATGCTGCTCTTACAAAACTGAAAAGATGTGCGTGCGAAGCTCTACGTTAACATTAATAATTAAACAGATAGGTGCCAATCTAGGCTACCGTTTGCTACTTTGGAACATAAATTATTTTAGGAAATAATTCTTCTTTGTGACATATTGGTACCGCAAACACGAGTTAAACGTTTTATTTACGAGTTGAAGCTAGTTATGAGGGTCATATTTTGTATCATTTATAAATATTTAAATAACATATGATAGGGTATTTCAATTTATTATTGTGGGTGAATTCAACATTTTTGAATGAGTATAACATCTAGTTTAGCCTTAACTTTTATCCTCGTATATACTTGTACAAAAGCAAGGCTTATATCGATCACAAACAACAACAACTTAGTGTCAATTTGTAAATCTCTGTTATTCTACAATGTTCACACTGTAACTTAAAATGGTAAAAAGTTTGTACATAATACCGGTAAATATAATTTATTAGCTCACCACTACGTTATGAAAAAGCTGAGCATGACCTAGATGTTAGTGTGCTCGGATTCTGAATATGAGGGTTTATGGTTTGTAGCCCGTCGCACTTTGGTAGCATAGATGCACAGTAAGAGTGACAGTCAAATTCTACTATTCAGTCAGATAAGAGTTTCCAAGTGTTAGTGGTGGGTACTGTTGACTAGCTGCCTTCTCTCTAGTCTATCAGTTTGAAATTACACCCGGCTTTGTGTAGCTTTGCGCTAGTTGCCTGAGATAACTAATCAAGTTAATAGTAGTTGGAACACAAACAAATTAAAATAAAACATCTAATTAACTAAAATGATAATATGGATACAAATTCAAAGCTTTGCATTAATCTCTTCATAAGTTATTAAATGAAATGGTACAATATTCAATCTTTATATTCAAAATATCTTTAAGTGAATTTTGTCATAAACCGGGTATTTTTATTGCGATTTTAAAAGCAAATATCTGTTCCACCATTCGACAGGCTGATAGACAAAACTTGTTAGCCTTGGAAATATGTATAAATATGTATAAACTTCTGTTTGATCATTAGTTGAAAAGAAAACGTTTTTACAGCAATTGTACGATATTAAAAGTTAAAACTGATTAAACTGTATAATTCAAGCTTTGATTGAAGATATGTAAAAAGTATTTCTATCCAACACGACCAATAACAAATTCACAAGTCAAAACTTGAAAAATCAGAAGTTATTCCCACTGTCCCTATCTACTATCTAGCGAAACCACAGCCAAGGGAACGTGCTTTGAAAAATCAGCGTGGAAAGTTTTTTTTCCAAGCCGGTTCCCTTGGCTGTTGTTTCGCTAGATAGTAGATAGGGACAGTGGGAATCTCGTTAATACTCTCCTCAAAGTTCTTTTCAACTTTCCCTCACGCTGATTTTTCCAAGCCCGTTTCCTTGGCTGTGGTTTCGCTAGATAGTAGATAGGGACAGTGGGAATCTCGTTAAGGTGGCATCTCTCTAAACTTCACTTCCGACAAGTATGTAAAGCGAAAACAAACACTATGTTAAAACGACTGGGTCTCTGTGTGTAACTTATGTTGTTATAAGCTGATTCTGAAATAGAAGAACAGGATGCATTGGGGTCTGAATTTTGCTAAGGTACTCACTCTGTTGTCTTAAGCACAAAAATTAACTGGTTCTTTCAAAATGCGCGCACATTGTAGTGATGAAATATATATATATATATTTTCTTTTCAGGCATTAGTTCTTTATGACCAAACTAAAAAGACTGAGGAAATTTTAGTTTTCTGCGTCTTCAGACGTGGCTAATCCTTCTTGTTAGTTTCCTTAGTTCAAGAATTCAAAGAACATTAAAAATAAGATGAAAAAGGATCGAATATAGAAGCCTGTGTAGTACAATTTGATCTTGTGATTTTATTAAAGCTAATAAAACTTACAAAACCAATTATCACCTTCGGAAAAGCTATCTATAAGAAGACGTTAACAAACACCACTCTTCTGTACTTGAAACTCGTAATTATTAATGTAATAGACATTTAATAATATACAGTCGTAAAATATAAGAGCTGTTTTTCATTTATTTATTTATTAATAAATACAAAAATAAAGCGTACATTTTCCGAATATAAGCTATAAATGAACTGATGAAATACAAGTTAGATAAATAAACTTATAAAACGACTATATGGGAATATTAAAAAGAAGAAAAAGACAAATTACAAGGTTTCAACAAGTATATTTTTCATCAGGTACAATCTATGAGTGAGTGTTGGAGATTACTTTTGAAAATATAATATTTAACTGCTGAAATACTATTTATTTTTCAATGAGCCAGCATGTAAGAGAACTTAACACTTAGTGTGATTATAAATCAGTTGAATACCTTCGCCATTGTTAAGAGTACTTATGGATGAAAAATACACTAAATGGTTATTAATTTTACGCAACAAATTCGGCGAAACAACCTGAATTTTATAGTTTAAGTTAAAAAACTTGGCTTGTCTCCCATTTTCACTGATACTTAGGTCTGTTTGAATATCACCTCGTGCGTCTTCTAGACACGCCGCGACACTAACCACCCTAAGCATTAAATCACACTTATTCAATTGGCAACAAACATCAACTATAACTGGAATTTTGGGGACGTTCTCTTCGCTTTCAGTCATTCCCTTTTAGAGTGGTTGCTTACTGAAACTAGATAGCTAACTGTTTCTCCGTTTCCCAGCTGACTCTTCCACGTAACTTCCGTAACACCGACATGATTCGTACTATGACATTGTTCAGAATATAGTTTTCAAACAAGAAATGTATTAATATTTCAGATTTATGTATCCTTAAAATAACACGTAATATATACATATATAGAATGAGCAGGAGTGCATGTTTATTAATACCAAAATCTTGAAACCCGAGCTCCAGGCATACCCACAGTGTACAAGAATGTCAAACATCTTCGTTGCTCTGCATCTTAGAAGAGGTAGATCATTATATTTGATAATCATGAACCAAGGTAAATGTCGTATCTTGTGTTAGGTTATTAAGGTAGGTATAATATTAGAACAGTATTTGAGAAGAATCATATGCACTTCATTATCGAACGACATCGTCATCATTTTGCATTATTCTAAGGTGGAATTTTACGTGTATAGTAGGAGCTTATTTCTCTCAGTTCAGACCTTTTTACCAAAATAATATCTTTATTCCGATTCACAAGATATATTGACCGTAAATAATGCTCGCTATATCACTCCAAATAATTTTTTGACTCTCATACTACCTATCTTTACTTTTGCTTAAGAAAAGAAATAATATCCGTTAAAGGAAAACATGTTTGTGGAGAATATAAAAAAAGCAGTGAGTTATCTCGAAAATACACCTATATTTCTTGCTGTGGATGTAAAAAACGACTACCTCCAACAGTTCTCGTTCAGCTAATACATATGATGCAGTTACACGTGTCACTTGATGTAACTTTACTTGTATAGCTATACTTTTAATAATAACCTTTTGCCATGTACGTATTTCTATACGTATGAATACATATGTTCATACGACTGTATGCATATTTGAATGTCGACATGCCCGTTATATATTATAATAAACTTGTTGTTTTGTAAATATAAAAACTTTTCATGTTACATAACAAGGCTACTTTTGTTTTAAATGTTCATATCTTGACCAGCTCATTATGTTCAGAAAAGATCATATACGCTTGTTTGACCTTTGATTCAGCCTAGTTTTTATTTACACACACACACATTCATCTTCATATTATTACTTTTCAAAGTGAGAAAAACTTTATAATTACTTTTTGTTTATTACATCATGAAATATCTTTTCCTTGACATTGCGTTAATTTCCCTTAAAAACTGCATTTTATTGACGCGTTATTATCCATTTTTAAAGGTAGCCTCTTGATATAATAATGTGAGCTCACAATAAAAAAAAGTTGAATCTAGCTTTCAACATACTTGTTTAATAGCAATTATTTCAGTGAAACTGACTACAAAGTAACTTCCTCCTTGTAATTCAAAGTCTAATTCTAGTTTTAGGTGTTGATCATAGGTTTAAGAAATACGAACGTTGTTCCAACTGTAAGATCACACAGGTTATTAATATACAAAATACTGCAGTTTTCGTTTTAATATCTTAAATTGTGATATTTTAATATTACACCAAGGTGATAGGGTCTTTAGTTGAAAATTCATAGTTAAGATTGTTGAACAGGACACTGTACTTGGGTGCTTAAAGCTCTCTTCAAGCAGTGTGCTTCTGGGCTTATTTACAAGTCACTGTACTTGGGTGCTTAAAGCTCTCTTCAAGCAGTGTGCTTCTGGGCTTATTTACAAGTCACTGTACTTGGGTGCTTAAAGCTCCCTTCAATCAGTGTGCTTCTGGGCTTATTTACAAGACACTTTACTTAGATGCTTAAAGCTCTCTTCAATCAGTGTGCTTCTGGGCTTATTTACAAGTCACTGTACTTGGGTGCTTAAAGCTCTCTTCAATCAGTGTGCTTCTGGGCTTATTTACAAGTCAATGAACTTGGGACTTCTAACTATCATATCATATTTTGTTTCTTGGAAATTATAACTATTACAGGTCACTAAGTGTGTATGAAATTTAACAGGCTACTGTACTTAGTGGCTTTAGCCCTCACAAGAAATTGTATTTGGGTCTTACTGGAACTGTTATTCAGACCTTACTATTATGAAATGAGTTTATATAATATAGTTCTTAATTTCATATTAGTTTCAGAATTAAGAGAGATAACATATAACCAATTTTCAGCACATCATGATATTAAGAAGATTTGATTACCAGCATATCATGACACTAAGGAATTTTGACTTTTACCGTATTGTGACACTATGGATTTCTAGCGCAATGTCTGAAAAAAATGCAACGAACACATAGAAACAAAAAATGTGTATTTTCATAGCTTCCTCCAAACGCACTAGAAAAATACACAATGACCATTCTGTATTTTCATAGGACAGTATGACCAAGAAGATCAACTACTATATTCCTTCGGCCATGGAATCCAATGCGAACAAAGTGATAGTCTAAATTTGGTTGTAACAAGGAAAACGACACAATTTCTGCTACTAGTTTAAAGCAGTCAAAGATGGATTGTTGAAAACAACTAAGATCTGGAAATATTACAGAAGTTTTAAATATTATAGGAATTAAAAGTATGTAAGACTAAGATCTAATATTATGTACCATCGCAAATTACTTTCCTAAACGTTTCCTTAAAGTATTTAGTTTAGATGTTCGAATTTTAGAACAAGATTTCATGTATTGATACTTTGAAAGACAATAAGACTTGATACATTGAGAATAATTGGTAATAGAATGAATATAATGCTTGTGAATTTAAAAAAATTAAAACTCAATATGTTTGTAACAAAAAGGTATAATTCATTTGAATTTATTTAACATCAAATGTGATTTTATTTTTAGGATATTAAAATGTATGAGATAAAAAATAATCGATTAATGTCTTCTAAGAGCTACATTTTTCTGTTGAAAAATACCAAAGGCCCATTAAAAGATTTAATTAAAGACTTCACACTCACTTCATTTATTATTAAATAATAAAAGGTGTTCACGATTCCCGAATATCGTCTTTTAAAATCTCATCCCCCAGTGGCATATGTCTACGGACTTATACTGCTAGAAACCGGGTTTCGATACCCGTGGTGGGTAGAGCACAGGTTACCCTTTGTGTATCTTTGTGCTTAATAACAAACAACGACAGCAACTTTTCAAATCTAGTAGACATGATGAAATAAGAAACATATCTTTGTTGTATATTTTGCTGTAACTGAAAAACTTATGCTATTTTAAGTGCAAGTTCCAAAAAATGATTTATAAGATATCTATAAGTTATTTTAATATAACCAAAATCGTCTCATATTGAAAATAATATTTTATGATTCATAGTTCTGTTTGTTTTAGTTTTTGCCGAAATCTACGCAAAAGCGTCCCTAATTTTGAGTTGAAAGTCAGTTAGTAGATATCATCACATAGCAAACAATTCCAGAATAAGATACTTTAAAACTATGAATGATAGATTTGCAAGTGCCATTAGTAACACAGAGAAATACCCTGAGTTTTATTAACTATCTTAGAACAAGAGCACAAAGATGTCAAATTCAAATTTAATAGAAAACAGAACGTGATAACGTCTCTTCTCACTTATTTAGAAATGTTCATAAGATTGTTGAAATAACGTTAAAATAAATATTTTATTCCAACCTACCGTGTGTGTAATCTTAAACGTTTTGTTTTTACTTCTTTTACTTCTTTCAGGGCCCAGCATGGCCAGGTGGTTAGGGAGCTCGACTCGCAATCTGCGGGTCGCAGGTTCGAATCCCCGTCCCACCAAACATGCTCGCTCTTTCAGCCGTGTAGGCGTTATAATGTGACTCCCAATCCCACTATTCGTTGGTAAAAAGAGTAGCCCAAGAGTTGGCTGTGGGTGATGATGACTAGCTGCCTTCCCTCTAGTCTTACACTGCTAATTTAGGGACGTCTAGCGCAGCTAGCCATCGTGTAGATTTGCGCCAAATTCAAAACAAACAAACAATTCTTTTTTTCAGCATCATTGTTTCTTTTCCCACATTGAGTGTGATACATCGAGACGTGGTTCTAAAATTTTAAAATGTCTCCGGATAGTTAATTCAGTTCTTATCTTATACTTAAGTTACTTCTGACATCTATACAAATGTATCTATAAGTTCGTTTCACAAGCTGTCTCCTCTAAAGAAAACTGAGAGGAAAATTTTTAGCTTTGCCTTTGTGAGTTTCCTTTTTGTCTCACTGTTGTCAGTGGCTATATACTTTTGATTTGCCAAGTTCATAGTTATGAAAAAACTTGTTTTAGCGTGAATGTCTTTACATTTTTAATACCTTCTGGCAGAAATCCTTCAGAAATTATCTTTATCTTGCATAAGTTATTAAGAGAAAAGCTGTCTACTGATTATGAAGAAAATACAGCCATTTTTGTACAATGCAAACTAGTTAGCTTGAGAAATATCTGGAAGTAGGAGAAAACTTTTAGCGTGCTATGCCACACACTTTCGAATTCCATTACTTGCGTGATTAAAACTGGAAGTTTCTCTGTAGAACTGCATTGTATGCAAACATTTTATGTACTTGATGGTCTATATATAATTATGCAAAGTTTGCGTGGACTTTATAATCCCTAGCTTCTTGTGTTTCTAGATACGTAAGATGCTATTAATTGTAGATATGTAGAGAAATGAACTTTTGGCATGTGAGGCAGCCAGATAATTTTAGGGGAACCGTAACTAAAGTTTTTAAAGAAAAAATCTGTCTCGTGTTACGCCAAACTTTTAGGTCCATCAGCGCCTCTTATTAACCATAGTCCCCACTCCGCCTCATGGAAGGCGAAATCATTGCAAAACTGTAGGTTTTTTTTTTGTCAACTCCTCCCACTAAGTAATACTACCCTCTGCTACAGAAGGCATTTAATAAACTTGAAATACGCAAGAAAAGGAAACCGCGATGTTGTTTTGGTGAGTTTTACTTTAAAATATTAAAAAGAAAACAAATCCTCTTAATTTGCTTATAAACTTTCACACTATTTAAAAACTACTAGGGACAAACAAATTATTACGTTATTTAGAAAACTTTGAATCTAATTATCAATAAAATCACGTAAGTTAGTGATCACTTATGATATTAATGTTTGATATTAATTGATGTAACTGAATTCAAAGCAGAGAATTTATTACACAATGCCTGTAAATCACACTTATTGAGTTTCTCTGTTTTTCTTACATTTACTGAAAGGAGCTTTTGATTTTCTTTTCACAATTTTTCCGCATTTAAATAAAACTGTTTTTAATTATTTGATATAATATCAATATGTTCTTGTGTTCGGATTATGCAGCCATCACATTGCCTCGATTTCAGCATGTTTCTTATTTTTCTAGTATACACGATGGTTTTATACAGATGCGTTTTTACATTTTGATATTCTCTTTATTATATAATTCGGATAAATGTAACATTCAGTCATTGAACGTGTTACTCGAAGGACTAGGCTCTAGCTAAATACATTGGAAGGTTCCCGTCCAAGTTTTCTATACTTAATACATCACAGATGTTTGGTCTAGATGCAGTGAATAATTTGTTTTTCAGCAATTAATCTCATTTGATAATTGCATTAAACATTCGTAAACAGTCTTCCGACGAAGGCAGGTTATCACATCTACCGCTGTTTGATCCTGCTCTATTATTTTCTCTCATTACTGAACATATAGATAAACACACACACACAAGAGTATATTAAACATAATAATTTTGTAAGTCACGCTGAGTTAAACAAGAAAATTGGCTGCTTCGTCGTTGAGTTTTTTAAGAGTGTGTAACTTAATTCTTATACTTAAAGTTTTCTGTAGCTACTTTTACTCTTGATCATTATGAAATAAGTGAGTTTATACATAATTCATTATTGACAAAAAAAAATCGATACCTTATTTGTGCCAAGAAAGCGAAATCCACAGTCTCGAAGACTGTGTACTTCATAAAAAATTCTATCTTTTCTTTTAATTAACCATCTTTCTCATCAAAATTCACATGATAAATAAATAAATACTGAACAATTAATAAAACTAGAATTACACATTCGAAAAAAAGAGGAAACTGATGTCAATCAATATATTTTAAATGAATGGGATTTTTCGCTCAAGAAAGTAATCTAACTCTATAACTACGAGAAAAAACAATGTGAATATGATATAAAATGGTCTAATGTAAACGCTTATTACATAATTTATTTTAATAGAAAAAGTTATGTGCATATAACAAATAAAATTATGTCGAGCTACATTTTGTCAAATCATATTTTAAATTTCAATAATTCCTGTAACGAATTGAAATATTCAAATGATGTTCAACAATTTTGATTAGATTAAAAAGCAACTAACTAAGAAAAGGTATTCACTTTGCTGATGGTTTTGTTTTAATTACACTCTGAGTTTAACAGTAAAAAATTCCCCCTAAAAAAATCGTAAAAGCAAACTTTTAAAATCGTTAAAATATTTTACTCACGTTAATATTGGTTTGATCTACGATACTCCATCCCACAATAATCTAAACAAAGAGGTTAGAAATACTCCAGGCCACATTACTATAATCACGTATATCCACAGTATTCTAGACTACAATAATCTAATTAACTGTGCGCATAGGAACCTTAATAATGTATTTCCACAATATTTTAGTTCAGAATAATTAATAAAGTATACACATAACACTGCAGTACTCCTTAATCTAATTAATAAGTCTAGAATACACCAATCTTCACTAATCTATGAAATAAAGTAGGTTCGCAGCACTTCAGTTTACTCTAATTTAATGACATTTATTTACAATAAACCAGTCTATATTAATTGAATCAAATACGTCCACAGTACTCCATTTTACATTAATTTAATCAAATATTTCTAACACACTTAAGTTTATATTAATAATATATAATCAAATATGACCGAAAAAATGTAGTGTTATTTTCAAAATACTCCAAAATATGCTAGTATACATTAACGTAATGAAATGTTTTCACTGTATCCTAACCCCCAGTAATCTAATCAAATATGTCCATAATATTTTAGCACAATTATTTAATCAACTACATCATCAATGCTTTAGTTTGCATTAATATAATGAAATATATGCTAAATAATGTAATCAAATATGTCGACAATACTCCAGTCCACATAAATTTCATCAACTATGTTCACAGTTCTAGAGCCCACAATATTCCAAATAAGTATAGCTACAATACACAAACAAGTCTAAAGTAATCTAATGAAATATGTTTACGATATTCCAGTTCATATTAATCTAATCAAATATGTCCATTATACTTTTTATACTCTACGTTAATTTAATCAAACATATTCGCAATATTCCACGCCAGATTATCCTTATTAAATATGTTCATAATATTGCAGCCCACACTATTCTGATAAAATATGTTCATAATACGCCAATCTACGTTACTGTGATAAAATATTTCCACAATACTCCAGTCTATATTATTGTGAATATTCCAGTCTGCTTGGTACCAATGACATATATTTACAATATTCGAGTCTACATTATTCTTGTGAAATATGTTCTCATACTCCAGTACATCTTAATGTAATCAAGCGCGTATACAACATTTCAGTCCGCACCTACACAAATTAAAATTAGTAATAAAAAATACTTATTGTGTCGAGCAGAACACTGTTAAGCACCCAATATCAAAAATATAATGAACATTAAGAAAACAAGCAAAAACCAAGGTGTCATAAAAAATATGATGAATCAGATTTTTTTTTTAAAATTGGAATGAAAATGCTTGATTTAAAGCTACGTTGTGGAAGAATACCTATCTTATTACTCGTTTGTTCACACTCTTATACTAAAAAGAAGTAACTTTTTAAATTATATGCTACAAAATACCAAGTACTATTTTCCGAGCATCAAAATATTCAACTTATATATTATAGAGGAATATAGTTCAAGTTAGACCACTAAGACCATCTGGAAAACCTGAAACAAGTCGTACTTCAGACGGGGTAAACAGAGTGTTGCGTTTTCTAATAGGTGAGTATTGGCAAACACAAAGGTCAGTGACAAAAGCTGTTCACGTGACCAGGCAGAAGTAAACAGGATAATTAAGATAGACAAAAAATGGCACAACTCACGTGTACGTAAGATTCTAAGGTACATCCCTTCAACCTGGAGAATGAATAGAGTATTTATACTATTCCATACGAAGACATATCAGTCAAGTTGTCCATGGGTTCGTTTGATTGGTCTGTTGAAATGGGTGCTAAGAAACCGTTGAATGCGTGCAATAGATGTATTATGGAAAGCAAGTAGGGTGTAGTGGTGTGCTTTGGATATGACAACCTTATGATGGAGCCTTTTGCTTTGAAAACTGTGCTGTAGGAATATCATCAGGATGGACAGTCGTCTGATACAACATGACAGATGTGGCGACATGGACTGTAACGGCGAGGTGAAGTTCCAAAATTGTTTTAATATAACGCACTCAACCTCTATAATATTTTTGTGTGTTATGTTGATTCACACGTGTATTAAAATCTCTCACCTATATAAGTAGAAATAATACATATATATGTATTGTAATATCCTCTCCTTGTATCAAAATACCTGCATGTGTATTATAACAAATGACTTGCGAAATATAATTCTATACCTAAATATAGCACTAACTAACATTATTATTAGAAGTAAGATATTTTTTGTTTGGGGGGAGGGATGACCATGTCTTAGTTGTTAGTGTGCCGGACTATGAATGAGCGGGACCGATATTTTACCGTCAGAAGCAAGATCGTGACAAAATTTAAAAGTGGAAATGCAATTGGTCAACAATAGTTTGGGGGTACTAGACTATTCAAAGGATGTCGCCTCAGTGTGGGGTCGCCAAATGAGGGGATTTCAAAGGATGTCGCGTGAGGTTACGCAATATGCCGACACCCGAGTGTTACACAACTATTAGTAATATGCTGATACCTGAGGACTATATAACTGTTACGTAATATGCAAAAGACCTGTAGTTTGAAAGTACTTTCCAGAGGACGTGTTTCTAGGCCGCCATGATGATCTCATCGTAGGGTGTCTCAACATGTGATCATTGTTTAGCTTTAATTCCGTTTCACTTTCTAAATAAAGCATTAAATACAGTTTACAAAGGTTTGCATACAAAGGTTTCTTATGTTTTTATTTTCATTTATATATGTATTTGTATTACATGTGTTTTACAAAGGCGGATATTATTCCGCAGGATTGCATACAGACTTGAACTTATATTTGTAATTTTCATTTATATGTTACATATGTTTTACAAAGGCTGAGAGTGTTTCTATAAGCAAACAGGGATATTATTACAAGGTCTATAGGCAGGTGGTCTTACGAGGTAGATTGTGTTATTATCTAAAAGTTACAAGTAAAACTATTATTTTAACATAGAATATTGCTGTTTCACTAATTTAACTTTGTGTTATTCACAAAGATATCCATATTACTATGATTTTGATTGTTCTTGACAACATATTTCATTATTACACATGTTATTTTATAGTTTCACTTAAACATGTTTTACAAAGGCGGATGGTGCTACTAGGCAGATGGTATTACTAAGGTTCTATATATATATATATACATATATATGCTTTGTGCTACCAAGAAGCAAATTGGTTTTCAACATGTTATCAATGTGTAGATTTAAGTATGTGTCTGAAGTAAAACCAATAATTTAGCAAGACGACTGTTATACCATGTTATGCACACATATTATCCATTATTTGAACTATTATCCGTCTATAAAACACTTCATTAATTCATTAGTTTAGCTTTTATATCTAACCATACTTTTTGCATTTCCTGACATTTCTCGTTTCTATAACTAACATCTAATTATCCTGAAAAGGACGCCTATTTTCATGTTTAGCTTCATAAGTCATTAGAGTTTAAAGGATTACTATTGTAGAAAATCTTACCTTCTTTATGAATCTTGAACATTAAGTGAACGACTACATATGGTTGTTCTTTCCGCTTCTAACTGAGGTTATTCACATTGAACGTAAATGATAGAAAGGTGAACACCAAATTGTATGGTCACTTCACTCCTATTGGATATTTAGTCTGACGTTATGTCAACCTTTTACCAATAAGAGAGGGGCTGATAAAATTCAAAGTTCAATATGGCGGGTAATTTTATGAAAACAAAAGTTGAACAAGATAATTATAATGCACTGTTGCTATTTATGTTTTTACATTCATTACTAAAAAATATATCTCATACTTAATATTGTTTAAACTTTTTCATAATATCATATTTTCTACATAAACTCAAAAACAGTTGATCATAAATTAATGTTCACCATACTTTAACTTAACTAGAGCTTTTAAATATCAGTAAACATAGCTTACTTTACATAGTGATAAAAAACACTATATGTGTATTTACGATATTTTATTTCTCAATATTTGATGGGACATGTACCTTTCAGTCAGCAAACAATTATTGTATACTTTCAACTCAATACTGTGCCCGACATACAGCAATCAGTCAAAAGTTCATATTGTGTCAGTCAGTTTATAATAATTTCAAAATGAAAGATCGATTCATTTTTTACTTTTAATATATATATTATATTTACATGTGAAATGTATGAGATTTCATTATACGACAAAAGTAGTGTTGATAAGCTCGATCACATGTTTAGTCTAAAATAATCAGTCTAATTTTTCAAAATGGATATAGATTTTTGTAAACAATGTTACTTAAAAATCAGTGTTACTATACATCAAACAATGTTTTTAAATATTGTATGTTGAGCTCATTGACTGCTATGAGACAAAAGTCAATTCTGAGTTGAACAAGTATATTTCATAATATACAGGAAGCAGTCAAATCTGGGTTGGTCACTCTTCCATATATAAATTGCATTCAAATCAGACTACAATCACTTTGAATTTAACAATCATAAGATTACGGTATATTATAGTTCTACTAGCGATAATTACGGACAACTCATCTGATGTAAGTATGTTTTGACTATATTTCTGAACTAAATGAAACAAGGATTGTTACAGAACTATTACGATATTGATAACATACTTATAACTGTATATCTATATAGGATATCGTCCCATTATTCATCAGCTGTCACAAGCTAAAGAAATGCGTATCTGCAATTAGGCGGAGTTTTCTTCATTCCCTGTTTTTTAACTGTTGAAGAGACTGAGTACTGTTAGTAACTTTCATTAATAAGTCTTCTACACTTATACGAAATAATCTCATTTACTTCTTTCGTTAACAAGACACTGCATTCAGACTTCCCGAGGGATCAGGCGTTTGTCTAGCAAGGAAGGAAAGGCAAATTTCAATGCTTTTACAGAATTCGGATATCTGAATAGATTTAATTTCCTTTATAAATTTATATTGATTAATACGTTTTTCTGTCTTTTTCAGGTATCTGTTAAATGTCCCTGCAAAGAAGACGAAGATTTTATTATGAGAATTTTATTGTGCGATTTTATTGTATATCTTTCTCAAGTTAATCTATATTTCTTATTTGTGTTGCTCCAGTTAGTCCTTATCTCTTTCTGTTTGTACTCTGTTAGTCAGTACTTCTTCCATAGTTTCATTCCAGCCTGTGTCTTTTCCTTAGTTATTCCTTTTGCCTCATATTCTCTTCCTTAGAGTTACCTTTGCTATCAGTGAATTTGCATCTCGTCTTTAGTATTTTCCCACTTTGTTTATATATATTTTCCTTAGCTGGAATGTCTTAGCTCAGCCTTACCGCCGTAAATATGTATTTCTTCCCCAGTTTTTAATCTACTTATTCTATATCTTTTCTTTAGCCTTACCCCAGTTAGCCTTTATATATTTATTAGCTTTACCCATTTAGTCATTACCTCTTCTATAGTCTCAACTCAGTTTATACCTTTGTCTTTGTTTAATTAGTCTCTGTTTCTTTCCTTTTTTACTCTTGCACCAGTTAATCTGTATTCCGACCTTAGCCTTATCTTGCTTACTCAATTAATTTTAATATTTTCTTTAGTATATTCCCAGTTAGTCTATATTTCTTCCTTAGTTCTACAACAGTTAGGCTACATCTCTCCATTATTCCTACAACAGTTAGTGTGTATCTCTTTCTTATAAATCTGTCTAGTATAAATCTATTACTTAATTTGTAACTTTTCCTTATAATATATGTCACTTTGTTTTACCAGAGTTAGTCTATATATCTTCCTTTGTCTTACTCCAGTTAGTTTTATGTCTTTCATAGTTTTACTCAGTTACTACGTACCTTATAACATCGCAGTTTATATCTCTATATTTGCATTGACCACTTACCTTCAATCTCTTTTTAATAATGCCCCAGTTAGTTTCTTCCGTAGTTTTATTTCTGTTAGTCTTTATATCTTCCTTTGTCTTTCACGAGTTTATCAATGCCTCATCCTTAATCTTACTCCAGTTTGTCCTTATCTCGTGCTTATACTTTTACCTATTTAATCAGTACCTCTTCTTTAGAGTCGCCCAAATGTATATCTATTCCTTTTTTCTTTATCCAGTTATTCTTTATCACACTCATAGTCTTGCTTCTGTTAGTCTGTGTCTCTTTTTTTTAAGTCTTTCCTAGTTAGTCTATAGCTCTTTCTTAGTCTTATTCAGTTAGTCTGTACCACAATTTTCTGCACATTTTTTTTATTATCATCCAAGTAAATCTATCTCCAATTTATTATTATCCTAATTAGTCTATGTCTCTTTATTATTATTACCCCAGTTCGTATTTATCTTCCTTAATATTACAGAAGTTAGCTGAATCTCTTCCTTAGTCGTACTATGGTTAGTCTGTATCTCTTTCATAGTTTTATCAAATTTAGTCTTTATCTTTTTCTTATTCTTATCCCATTTAGTCTTACCTTAATTAATTTATGTCACTTTATTTGTCTTATGCTAGTTAAGTATGTGTCTCGTCCTTAGTCTTACTCGAGTTAGTCTGTATCTCTCCCTTCCTCTTACGCCAATTGGTTTGTATAAATCTATTTAGACTAAATCTGCTTAGACTTAAGCCAGTTATTCAGTATTTCGTCTTCTGTGATAAAATTCTATTTTATAAAGGCATATCAGGATTTCTATATCATCAATGTATATCCTTAGCACCAAATATTTGTAATATCAAGTATGTTAGGGGTGCAACGAAACAGGCTTCCTTAGAATCGATTTAGATTTCGAATTTTACCTTTCGATTATTTCGAATCGAATGCAAAATCTTTGTTTTTCAATTAAAAAGCAAGGAATATTAATTAAAATGCAGCCGAAATGACACTTATTAAGTAACAAACTTACATTTTATTGTCTAGAAATGATAGGGTTTTTCTTTGAAAAGAAAACAAATGTTCATCCAGATAACTATGTGTATGGCCAATAAATGAAATTAATCAATTCTCTTATGTTCAAATTTTTCTTAAGAAATATCAGTTTATTGTAACGAATTTGTTATTTATTTTAATATCATCGTTTGTTTGGATTGGGTTTATGTTTGGAAACATGCATGGCTTATACTGTTAGGTATGTATTGCAAAGCTCCCGACTGTTCTCCGGGGTTGTGGAGGATTCTCGAGAGTGGGAGTCAGCAGGATTTGTGTGCATGTGAATACTTATGTTAGCGTCGGTGGTATTGTTACGTAGGGCTGAAATTTCTGGAGTGCCTCCACTCGGCTATAAGTGTAACCAGTTCGCTATAATCAGTGTGCTATAAAACTTCGAAAGCTATAATAGTGATTGTCATAACGCTTACCAATCGGAAAACTTCAGATATTTGACCAGAAATCTTTACAAAGTTCGAACATTACAAATTATTTAACTTCATGGGATTTTCATCGGACATCAGTATTTTTACGAAAACATTACCTAACGTCACCGGTGGAAAAATCGGCGTATGATCAGTGAAAGACAAAGCTAGCTAGCTTCCCGTTAAGTGAATTGTACCTATATCAACCCGTAATTAACTCGCTAATCATGAACCCTCGATAAGATATCAAAGAATACTTTATATTGCTTGTAAGTTTGTAAAATTTTTCTATATAATTCATTGTTCGTAATAAATATTTGTAATAACTGTTTTTGTAAATTGTATTGCTGTTTGTATATTAAGACATATTTGTGTTAAGAAAGAAAACCGTGTGTATCAATTTTGTTGGTAAATATCATAAACTGACTATATATTGGCTTTTACTTAACTACTAAATCCAAATTACAATTTAACTACTAGATTTGAGTTTATTAGTTAACTCAATTTCAGGCTATTTGAAATTCTAATACGTAATATAATATATTGGGGGCTCATGTCCGAGATCTGAATCGGAGACAAAATTCTATATAAATTATATTGTTTTTATTTCAAAACTGCAACAGCAGGTGATCTTCTACGAAAAAGCTTACAACATCCCTTACTTTACTGAGACCTTTTTCCACTTCTTGAATCTTCAATCCTCTTTGGGAAGCCAAAATTATAATATGGGCTATACATCTGACATACTGCAAATCTGAAAGTTTAGCAGCATTAACAATGTTTGCTGCATAATCTGTGACAATGGTCAGTTTATATCCATTTTTCACTAAGACCCATTCGGAGATGGCATTTTTAATAATCTCAGACAAATTTTCTGCTGTGTGGGTTGTGTAATGTTCTTGTCTGCAGAATGTAGTTTTGTAGTTCTCATTCACCATTTATAAAGTGGGCTGACAAGGTATTGTTACTCTCTGTTGAAGTCCATCCATCTGAAATAAGTGCAACATATTCGCATGATTGCATTTTGCTTCTGACAGCTTTGGCTACTTCATCATACAGCTTTGGGATTATTTTATCTGTAAAATGAGTCCTGCTTGGAACATCAAATTTAGAGCCCAAAACTGACACCATATGTAGAAAACCTTCATTTTCAACAACTAAATAAGGTCTCATATCCTTTTAAATGAATATGGCAACAGCTTTGTTGATTTGTTTGTCTCATGCTTGTCTTGGCATATTCATTTTTCATGACATCAAAAGGGCTCAACTGCTCTGGTAATCTCTTGTTTAGTGTGGTAGACTTACTTGGGTTTCTGTTGATGAAGCTTGGTTTGATTCAGAGCTTCTAGAAGTAGTAGGTGATTTCCCTGTATAATGGCTGGAAACGTCTGAGGAGTGTTTTTTTTTTCAGGTGCAAACATCTTTGTTGTTGACCCTGTCACGTATTTAAATACGGCAAAACAGTGACGACATACAGTAATATATGTGTTTGCTTTTCCTTCTTTTTCTTTTATAAATCCAAAATGCTTCCACACTATAGATCGGCGAGATCGCAGTGTGGACGGAGGCTCAGCTATCATGTTTGCCGCCATCTTTGTTTTGTATTCGAATCGATTCGAAATCCTGAACTGTCCATTAGAAAAAGGGTTCGATTCGCGAATATTCGAACTTTCGAATAATCGGTCTTAAACCTGCTGTCATATTGTATATCGCGAATTCCTTCATTCCTAATTTCTCTCAAAATAATAATAATGTTTTATTCTGGAATTTTGGTTTATACAGATGAATAAGATCAACTTAAATCTTAAATTTTATGTTGCTATGGAGAAAAACACAACAAAACTCAGAGTATATCATTTCTTTAGAGAAGTGAAAATTCTACTAATGAAAATGACACAGTTATGAAATTTATCACATATGGTTAGATTGTAAATTTTCTTTTTCTAAGGTCCTATTGGTATACTTCTCCTATGGAGAATGACACACAGTTAACAATACTTACAATAACTCTGAGCTTTCTTAATATATCTTCACAACAATAGGTAAGAGTTTGTTAAATATTACAGGTATTTTGTGCACAAAAATGAGATTGTTTTAATTAATTATTTTAATTAAAGATTAGTAATTTTTGTTTTGTAGTTATTCTCACTCAGACTCTGAATATTTCGAATACTATCATCAAAGTATTGTGCAATGAAATAGTTAAAATTAAAAATAGAAAAAAAACATACTTTTTAATTTTCCGTCAAATAATCTTCTTCTTTCGGTTATATTCTTAATTGTAAGTTTTACTTTTTAACATATAGTATATTTTTGATGTTTTCTTTTCTTATTTAGCATTATTACTTATCGCTACACACGTGAAAGGGCGTTCCCAATAAATGTTAAGGTATCATAGGCAGAGACACTTTAGGCTTTATCAGAATGTTGGAACACCCGCCTGCTACACTAAGCCTGATTAACTGAGGCAGTTTGGCTTATATTAATAAAAAAATTATTTAACCTTTCTTATATGCATTTTAATACATAAATAACATGTAATTAACTAAAATATAAAACTAAAACCTAAATATTTAATTGTCTGTCTAACTAAGTGATAGCGAGGACAAAAGCAGCAACAATGCTAATAGTGGTTTCACAAGTTCTTTATGGAATTCTTCGCGCCAATTTCAAATCAACTACTGGGAGATTGTATTTGTGGTCTTTCTATTGGGTATAAACATATAACTCAAATAAATATAATTGGCCTAAAAATTGCAACTCTTTGTATGTAAAGTGGGCTTGGTATCTGTCAAGAGTTCCAAGAAATTTCTTTTCTTTTCTCCAAACGTGCCCTAAGGAGCTGAAAGAAGAATGCGTAAACAGAGAAATTAACCTAGATTCTACCTATACATAGAAGGTTAGGTTACGCCAAGAAGTAATTAAGTTACAAAGTTTAAAAGTTAAGTTCTGTGAACTTTGCATCGAACTGAAGTTTAATAATTTTTTCTTCAAGGTATATTTTGAAATAAAAGAATCAAAACTTAGATAATATAAAAACGTTAAACTATAATGTAAATTTTAATACATTGAGCGTAAGATTACTTAATTGAATTTTGAATCTAACAAAGCAAAATCTCGTGACATGCGCAGAAGAGGGGTGCACCTAACCAGTGTGGTTAACCGGAAAATTTGAATTATGCTTTATCAAAACTTAGAATATTAAATGTTTTTAAAACAACTTGTTATTTATTTAAAACAATTTTCTTAAGCTGTTTCAACTTCTCTTATGCATGCCTTTTAGTTTTAAGTAAACGAAGTAACTTGATTATGAATATATTGGTAGATATTTGTATATATTAAAATTTAATCGCATTTTAACATAATAAGTAAAGTTTATACATTTTTCCACATTCTGAATAATCAGTTTTAAGCCAAGATATGCCACCATCGTCAATAAGAGGCAACTGATATTCATAGCTTTGTCCTACACATGGGATAAAAAATTATTTTCAATTGAATATTATGATTATTTTCAAAGAGATAACATCTATCATAATTAAACATAACAAAGAGAAAAACTTGTTAGCTCTATGCGATAAATAATTTATAAAGCCATCGTATGTATGTTATATAGAAAGAGTGGCAAGACATGCAATATATACATTTGATTATACAGAATCGTTTTATTTATTTTAGCCAGACAATTATTTAGTATGCATTGATGATATAAACCGACTGAAAAAACAAGCATAATGTTGAAATAAACAAGTAATACATTTTTATATGACGATTACGTCGTAATGATTTTAGATGATCAATCTTGAAGAAGTGGATGTCGTTAACATGGTAATGATTTCAGACGAGCAAAGTTTAATATAACATTCAAAAACAACAAGGAACATTTTGGTCCATCCAGGACATTCTATCCCCTAAATTAAACGAAACACTAAAAAACTCAAAGCTAGCCTTTATCAATCAAATATTTATCAAGTTTTCTCTTAAGCTCCTTTACATTAACTGCATCCATAATATCTGAAAGCAACCTATTCCAAAAGCCAACAAACCCTTTTAGAAAAATAAAGCTGTCTTAGCTGGAGATGACTCCTACTCTTCCAAAATCTATATTTGTGTCACCTAAGATCACCATTAAATACGAAAAAGATGATGAATCAACACTATCAATTTCTTTAAGAATACCTCAAACAGATGCCCTCCTAACTCTTCTTCTTTTTTCAAAAAGAATCAAGTTCAGAAATCTTAATATATCCTTCTGTGATAACCTATCCATCCCAGGTATCATCCCAGTAGCCCTCCTTTGAACCCTATCCAACAATTCAATGTTCTTCCTAAGGTAAGGAGCCCAATACTGCCCACAGTACTCCAAATGTGGCTTAATCAATGACTTATACAATGACACTATATCCTCTTTAGATTTGTATTCAATATTTCTTTAAGTACAACCTAAAATACTCTTTGTCCTATCACTAACAACAGCGAATTGCTTGGATGACTTAAGAGACAGATCAACTAGAACACCAAGACATTATATTAAGGTTGTTCCAATCAAAAGTCATAATTCAAATTGTGATATCTCACATGTACTACCTTGCACTTGTTATCATTATCTATTTGCCTAATTTACTAAATAATTTATATTCTTTCGTAAAGAAGTATCATCTTCCTTACAGTAAGCAACACCTAAATGTTTAATGTAATCAGCAAATCTAAATACACTATTGATCCTTCCTTCATTTATGTAAATCAAAAAGAGCAAAAGTCCTAACACAGCCCTGACGCACCCTATTCATGACATTAATCCAGTTTGACTGAGCTCCAGTTATAACAATGCTCTGCTATAGTCCATCTAGCCAATTTTCTATGTAATGAGCCAATCTATCTCCTACACCAACAGAGATAACATTTTAAAAAGCCTTTTACGTGCTTTCTGAAAATCCAGATTAATCAAGTCCACACCCATACCATCATCTATATACGTAGTAACCTCTTTAAATATTTCCTAATTTCCCATTTCACCAACTCTCTTTATCTTCTATAATTCTCCAAAATTTCCACCATTGCAGTTAATATAAATTTCTTATAGTTATAATATTTTTCTATAATTATTTTTTATCTTTTATATCCTTTATGAGCCAATTTGGTGTTTTACTTGCAGCCACCCTTTTATATCTATAAGGAAAATGCCTGTAGTGAACATTTAGAAATTTATTTTTAAAAGTTTCCACATTTAATCAGTATCTCCAATTAAATGAATTAGTTACCTAATTCACAGCAGACAATTCTTGTCTCATGTCTTCAAAATATTCTTTTTTGAGATATGGAATCTCATTATTCCTTATTTCCATATGCAGCAAAACATCAGAATCTAATTGAAAACTAATCACTTACACCCAGATGTTCCACGATCTCTACCCTGTCAAATATTTCTTTATTAGAAGTTAACAAAAAATCTAAAATATCATTGTTACTGGTAGGTTCACTAACCAAGTGTTGAAGAAAACCATCCTGGAAAGTTTCTAAAACCGTCTTTCCAATCTAGATGCTTAAAATTAAAATATCCAATAATTATAACTTTATTAATAGTTCAGTTCTTTATCTCACTGTAGAGTTTCTTATTACCTGTATCAGTTTCATCTGTATGTCTGTACAAAATTCCAACTAAATGCCTTCTCTTTTTATAACCATTAACAGGAACCCAAATATACTCAACTTAATTGTTACTAGCTTTGATATCCTCAACTAGAATAGACTGTAACTCACATTTTACATATAAAGCCTTCTTTTTCTACTCTTTCCATATTAAACAACATATGACCCTGTATTTCAAAGAAATTCCCGTTAACAAGATTGTCTACATTTAGCTAGATTTCAATTATTCCCTGTTTTAACGAGTGGTCTAAGGTCATTAACTTTATTTCTTATACTTCTAGCATTACAATAACAACAATTTTCCACTAAAACCATCTTTTTACCTATTTCCAAACCTTACCCCTCATTATGTCTTATTTTTTCTTCATTATTAAGGCCCACTCTAATGTCTAGTCCTAGTTTAAAGTTTTCCTTACAATTGAGTTAATATCCCTTTTGCAAACAAGCCTGCCCTTACCCTATTTAAATATAAGCCACCAATTCTAAAAAGCTCCCTCTTCTCACTGAACTGATCACACAAATCCAATCAGCCAACTTGCTTTTTTACGTATTAACCTAATTCTAGTTTTCAGTCCTATTAACTTACTTATAACTTTATCTCCACAGTTAAGTATGTATTGGTAAAATCTGATAAAATAAACTTTTTATGGCCCTTTTCTTAAAACACTTTTATTAATGCCTGGAATTTAACAATAAGCAAAGCAACTTAATGACTTGTTTGTTGAATACATTAACATATTTCTAAGACCACATGGTCAAGAGGTCAAACAATGATAACAATAATATGATAATAGTTAGACACAATTATAAATATGTAGGTACATCATATGCTTTCTACCAGCTTTTAGTAACATGTGAATGTTTGTATATTTTCGTTTAGTTAGTTTTAATGCATGTTTGGCACAAGCAACTGGTCAGGTCAACCATTAAAGTTGCCTTGTTCTAGATATCTTTGTGTCTCTGTTTCTCTATTGGAGCTAATGCCTACACTGCCCAAGGGGATATTGCAGTAATGTCACAAATCCATGAAGAAATGATAAATAACTATACTATATTTTGTTGGTTAAGTCAATGACAAGTGTATGTTAGAGCCGGCGAAACCTGTGAAAAAATGACGCCCTCACACGAGAATGGACCAAAACTTACTTGTGATCTCAAAACTAGTTTTTAGTCAGTTCAACTTTTGTGGCCAAAAGAACATACACAGCTACCATCATGTCTGAAGTCGTTCGTCGAGGATTCTACAAACATTCTAGACCCAATGAAGTAAAAGCAACTCAGTAACTTGTTTGTTGCATACACAGCATATTTATGAAACCATATTGTTGATTTGGTTAAACAATGGTGACTCAATACCATATAAGTAGAGCTGATGCTCATTTGATAAATCAACCAATGCACTAGCTTTCCTAGAGCACAGTGAGGTTGCCAGCACTGTATTGTTTGTTTGTTTTTGAATTTTTTGAAATTCGCGCAAAGCTACACGAGAGGGGCTATCTGCGCTAGCCGTCCCC